>NC_043992.1:525000-812500 GCF_902150065.1 Myripristis murdjan | reverse complement strand
TGAAATTGTTTCTAAGTTCCATTATGTGTAACACGAAGTCATGCTGGGTAGGAAACTCTATACCGAATACCATCTCGTCCACGGAGCAGTCTCTTGACCTCAGTGAATGCGGACCTGGCTTGTGCAACACTGGGGGGATAGTCCAGAAAAATGGAGATGAGGGTTCCTTTGAAACAAAGAGGACCAGGCTCCCTGGCATGGCGAAGGACTTCCTCACAGTCCTGATAGTAATGCACTTTCGCCACAATGACACGGGGCTTGCCATCTGTTTTCCTTGCCTGGAGACCCCTGTGTGATCTGTCGATCAAAACATCCTTGTCCATTTTCAAAGCTTCTTTTAGTAGTTTGGAGACTGCTGCTGGCGTGCTTGAACCGGGGGTCTCTGGAACATTCAGTATCCGAATGTTGGATCGCCTCATTCTTCCTTCCATATCAAGACATTTTTCCCGTAGGTTGGTTACCTCCGTCTCAAGCTTGCCTACCTTGATTTGTAACGAAGGCACATCATCTGAGCATGACCATGGTCCACGTTACATTTCCGTAATGGTGGTTTTCATTGTTTCAACTTCGGCGCGAATTGTTGCAGTATTGTTTGCCACTTCAGTTTTTACTGCGTGTAGGTCGGATTTGACAGCCTCCAGCTCCTCAGCTAACACAGTCTTTAGTTTCAACCTGAGTAGAGTAGCGATGTCTTCTTTCAATGAGGTGAGGATTCGACTTTCAGGTCCATTTCCATCTGATTATCTGTCTGGGTGGCATTGTTGTTGTTCTCGGGTGCTGAAGTATTCGAGCTCGTCGCTTTAGGCCCAGCAGTGGAGGTCCCTCCAGTGAATTTGAATTTTTGCAAATTGTTGGCCATTGGCGTGGGAAAAGCAGAACTGAACTAATGAAGAGTGAAAATAAACTTAGAGTAGTATTTGGTTGCCCTTTGGATCACTTTGAGATCACTTCACATTGTCTACAGATCAAACTGGGAAATATTTTTAGAGCCATCTGTAAGGCAGGATAGAGATTATACTTCTTATGCTGTAGTATAATGAAGTAAGGTAATGTTGAAATAAGAAAGAAGACTGTTGTGTTTGATGAATATTTCATTTTATCTGGTTTACTATTATTATTTACCTGATTAATTATGAGATGTGAACATGAAATATTCTGGTTTGAATTATGAGTTGAATTGATGACAATTATGAAGTTATGAAATTATGGCTAATTTTGGTTTTTGGAGGCTGGCGTGTCTTTGTATTATTGATGCCTATTCTCACCTCCGCCTCCTCTTTATAGACAGGTGACTGCAGCACCTGGGTTATATTAGGGTTGGCTATTGGGGCCGGCGAGGCTCTCGGTTTCAGGCACGCAGCCATACAGTTTTAGGCCGCTGCTAAGCATTGTTTTTTGTTTTTGTTTAATGGAATGGAAAAGAGGGTAATCGGCGGATTTGATCTGTTTGTCACTCCATGCTGCAGTAAGAAGTCTATGTTTTTGGAAATAAATATCTTGAACCAGAGGAGAAGTGTTTGGATTTCATGGTCATTTAAAAATAATAGCGCTGTAGCGCGTCTGACATGGATGTATGTAACTGAGAACCAAGAGCATCTTTTATAAGAAAAGATTGCGCGTATAATCGTCTAAAACCTAACTGCATGAGGAACGTCAGCAGCTTGCAGTGCAGTCAAGCGGGACACACAACAGTTCATCTTTGATTTGCAATTGTGGAATATGTTTATGTGCGGGGAGCATGGAGCATCTTCAACTGTTTGACTGGGATACTACGCGACCTGTCAACTGAAATAATGAATGAATGAAGCAAAGCGCTCGCTGTGACTGAACCTGAAAAAGAAAAAAGGGTTATTAAACACACTGCAAAAGGTTTGGAGTTGTTTCTGGCAAACACTCAAAAAGCAAGAAACTCAAACAAAGCAAACAAACCAAAAAACTAATGGAAACAATGAAAGAGCAAACTCAGTGGCTTAAACAAAAAATTGACAAATTTACTGCTGTTGGACAGGATGTACAAATGTAGTTGTGTGAAATTGGATACAGTCCAGTCATTTTATGAAAAAACCTAGGACAAATTGCAAGAGAAGCAAACTCAACTGATTTTGTATCCTCAGTTTGTCCTGCGTGAGGGAAAAAAAGTCCCAAGAAATCCTATTGATGGAAAGTTTTGAAAATCATATTACCAAAAAACACTGTTTTTAACACACAGGGGGAAGGGGTTCAAAATTTTACTTTCAGATATCACTATAAAAATTCACAAGTTGATTACACACAAAAAGACAAGAAAAAAAGTCAATTACAAGTTCTTTGAATTATTCTGTTTACACATGCATATCACACATTATCTGATTTGATATGCGCTAATAAGGAATATGAGGAATAAATGCCAGAACAGATATTTAAACAGTGGATTAAAAGGTTACTATATATATAGTAACCTTTTAATTCACTGTTATATAGTAACCTTTTAATTCACTCCAACCACAAGAGGAAACTCCTCTGTGCAACAACTGCCAAGATCTAGCAAGGAGAATAGGAGCAAGAGTGGTTTTGTCACCAGTGTGACGCCAGTAACAGAGCCAACAGCAGGGGGCATAGTTCGTCCTGGCCCATCTGCTACTAAAAGATCTGGCAAGCTTTGTTTATTTTGCAATGGTTCTCACAAACTTGACTCCTGCTTCCAACTTAATAAGAACGCCCACAAAGAAAAGCTGGAGTTCCTGAAAAAGAAAGGGGTGTGCTTTGGATGTCTAGAGGCAGGGCACATGAGCAAAGGATGTTCTCAACGACTTACTTGTCAAGTGTGTTTACTTAAGCACCTCACCACTTTACATATCACCAACAGCGAAGCAATAACAACCCCTAAAGACAACAAAGAAAAGTCTATCACAAGTGGTATGGTGGAAATAAAGAATAAAGAACATGGATTGAGTGAAAAGAATACAACACCCTGATCTACACCCAATACCCTACATCCTGACCTACACCCTCTATGCACGCATTGCTTCCACATTTCACTTCGACCTAAGCGGAAGACACAGAGCAGAGGAGAAAGGAGCTCAGCTCCCCTTAATAAGACATGAGCTCCCCAAAAACAAGATACAATAAATTTTGGGGGGTCTCTAAAATATTTACTGACAATATGCACATTTTTTCTTCCACATAAAATTCGGAGACGGCAGCCTTTGTTAAATTTTGTGCCCTTTTGCAATTAAACACTCTTTCTAACCCTAGACGCAATAGAGTTAAAATAGGAATACTAGAGAAATATCACAGGTGACTCTGTGAATGACTATGTTGCAGTTACTACAGGAATACCACAGAAATATCTCAGAAATATCTCCTAAGTGGAGAACATCTCAAACCGAAATGTGTCTTCGGTAATTGACAGAACATTAAAATGAGGCTGGAGTGCACAAGTATGTCTCCTTTTGTTAAATACCTGCTGCCTGTTAAATGCATTTTTATTTTTATTTTTTGTGTGGAAAGAGGACAAGCAAAGAAAGAATTCCATTGTACGGTGTAACCGCCTGCTTTACTCTGCGTATGACAATCACAATCACTCTTACAATTTCTGCAGAGACTTTAAAATTGGTGTAATGCGTGCCCTCTCTCTGGTCCTCATCAGCAAACGTGCAGCCAAGTTTTGTAATAATTGTGATTGAGAAATATTTTTCATTGGAAGACCAGAAAGTAGAGTATTGTAGTAGTCAAGCAGAGAAACGGTCAGACTTTGGTGACATTCTTAAAATGGTAATGCAGTTTTAGTTATGTGGCTGATATGTGGTTCAAAACTGTTGGCAGAGTAAGGCTATACAGCAGCACTGCATTGTGAACCCAGACATATAAACCCTGTGCCTTCATCACAACACAGCTGGATTACTGTAATGCCCTATATACTGGTGTCGATCTGTCACAGCTCCGCCACCTACAGCTAGTTCAAAACTCAGCTGCCCGGCTTCTCACCCGCACGAAGAAACATGATCACGTCACTCCGGTTTTATCCTCACTTCATTGGCTTCCGATCCGTTACCGTATCGACTTCAAGGTACTGCTCACGGCCTTCAAATGCATTCATGGACTGGCACTCTCTTATCTGTCTGAGCTCCTCCATCTCCACACCCCCTCCAGAGCCCTGCGGTCAGCTGACCAACTGCTCTTGGCGGTACCTAGGTCCCGACAAAAGACCCGAGGAGATAGGGCGTTCTCGGTTGCAGCCCCCAGGCTCTGGAACTGCCTCCCCATCCACATCAGAGCAGCCCAGAGCCTGGAAATGTTTAAATCCCTGCTCAAAACCCACCTCTTCTCACTCGCATTTCCTTGCGCTTAGATCTGCCCCAAGTTTATTCCCTTGACTTTCTCTTGTATTTTATTCTGGTTCTTTCAATGCACTTTTTTGCAAATTACACTTTAACTAGAATAATTGTCTTTGTTTGTTTGTTTGTTTTTTTATTGTTTTACCTATGCCTGCGCATTTGTTTTTACTGTGAAGCACTTATCCGTGCCTGTACACCTGTTTTTTTTAATGTGCACTTATTTTTACTGTGAAGCACTTTGGTTCAGCTAAGCTGTTGTAAACATGCTATAGAAATAAACATGACTTGACTTGACATGTCATATAAACAGAAACCACTGAACTTACACGGAGGAGACACTCTGCTGCTTCTCAGCTCACACACGCAACAACTGCTGAATTCAGCTGTGGGTGCAAGGCTTTTATTAAAACACACTCACAATACACAGGTGGCTTGTCATCAGTGTCAGTCAATCAGTGTCCATCAACTCAATCAATCAATACAAATAACATAGCATTAAGTTTGCCTATCATAAATACAAAATAAATAAACATAAATGTTTATTTATTTATATTTATTTATATTTAATAATTATTTATTATTTATATTTAATAATTGAGAGCATCATCTCAACTAAAACAAAGATCCAAATCAAAAATAACTCCAAGGTTTTTTACTTGCTGACATGATTTTAATGCCAGTGCCTGCAGTTTTGTATCGAGTTTCTCTCTCTGAGCTTCAGGACCAATAATTAAGAGCTCGGTTTTGTCCTGGTTGAGCTGTAAAAAGTTTTCTGCCATCCATGACTTGATATCTAAAATACAGTTAAAAGGAGCATCAGTTGGCTCTGGCTCACCAGGAGACAACAACTTAGAGCTGTGTATCATCAGCATAACTATGGAAATTTATGCTGTGCCTTTTGATGACATTACCAAGTGGCAGCATGTAAAGATTAAAAAGCGTAGGACCTAAAATTGAACCTTTGGGGCCACCACATTCCATTTTATAGCATTTTGATGAACATTCTTCAATGGTTCTTTCTGATGGTAAGATAGGATTTAGACCGGTTAAAAACAATACCAGAGGCCAACCAGATTGTGAAGTTTGTCTAAGAAAATAGAGTGGTCTACTGTGTCAGAGGCTGGGTTGAGTACTACTAATACAGACAGTTTTTTCATGTCCATATTTGACTTGAGGTTGTTAACGTTGACCAGTGCTGTCTCTGTGCTGTGATAGAAAGCCAGATTGATATCATTGAAAAATATTATGTGAATTCATAAAATCATTTAGCTGATTAAAAACAAGCTTCTCTAAAAATTTGCTTAGAAACAGCAGATTTGACACAAGTCTGTAGTTGCTGAGAAGTGAGGCATCTAAATTATTTCTCTTCAGAAGAGATTTAACCAGAGCTGTCTTAATAGCAGTGGGGAAAACACTGGGGAATAGTTTACAGTATTAAGAAAATTTTCCGCTAAAAACCTACAAACTGTTTTTAAAAAGGAAGTGAGGATGGGGTTTAAAAAGCAGGTTTCTAGTTTCAATTGGGCAGTGGCTCTACCAAGCATCTCAGCATCAACTAGGAAACTATGCAGTGTTTCCTCATGTAGAAACAAAGGTTACTGCAGTGTTAAAATTCTTTGGTAGGAATTGACATACATTTGCCCTAATTGTTTCTATTTTATTACTGAAGTGGACTGCAAATTCATCACATTTGGAGTTGGTTGACGTACTGCTAGGCTGGTTAAAAACAGGTTTAATTAAATGATCAATTGTTGTAAAAAGGATTCTTGCGTTGTTCTGATTGCCATTGGTTAGTTTTGAGCCTGTATGTTTGTCTTGCTTTCTTATAATCATGATCATGAAAAAACGGATAATTGATTATCAGTTTATTCTTTCTCCATCTCCTTTCTGCCATTCTCTTTGATTGTTTAGTATCTTCATTTCTCCAGGGGCATGTAGGTTTACTGATAATCCTCAATTTTACAAGGGTCAGTGTATCGGGGGTTGGTCTTAGTTTGCTGTTAAAACTATCTACAATAACATCACAAGAGGATGGTAAAAACTAGGGATGAGCCGGATATAGCACTTTTGCGTTTCAGTTTTGAGTTTCAGTATGATCCGAGTAATATGAGTCAATATCCGTGCTCGTGCTGAATGAAAATCTTCACTGGGTAGCTGACTGTGTCCACGTTGTGTGATAGGCCAGTCACACACTGTGCCCCTCCCCTACACACACACAGTACAGCGGTGCGCCGCTCACACACACCACACACAGCAGTGGTGTGCGGTGATGTTTTTGTGTAGTCATGCTGTGGCCTGTGAGGGCGCGAGCTCGAAAAGTTTGGGGCATTTATTTATTAATAAAAACGCATAATAACTGCCCATCGGGCAGGCTCCGCACCAAAATGATAAACGTCAGAGAACAACTCTTTTTCAGAACACCTGCAGCAGCCTAAATTGATGAAACATGCCAGGTCACTCAACTGAAGTTGTATTTTCACCCATTTTGATTGGCACGATGCAGATGAAAGAACAAACTAATGTTAACATTTCCGTACTAGCTTGTCAGCTAACGATGTTAGCGGTAGCTAGCTGTCAAGTGAATGACTTGCAGTTGCCACTGAACATTTCAAGCGAGCTTGCTACGTAGCTGCTCGTGTTGCGCATGCATCTTCTGAAAAGCTGATTGGCAGACAGCTTATTTTCTGTTCAAAACGCCCACGTACAGGAAACACCGGCTACAAAACTACTGTAAGAACTCGGTATCACAGACTGCATGCACGCGTCAAGCTGTCAACTTTCCAGCATTTCACTAGCAAACTGAGATAGATACGTGTATATAGGCAGCAGTTTGCTACTAAAATGATAGAAATAAGGTATATTATAAAAGGACACACTAGGAGACCAACATTTTAAAGATTTTAATTGAAGGGCTTGGGCATGTGCTGCATTTATAGCTTATTATGACCGCTCGCCCCTGACACACAGTGACCCTCCCCTATGCCGTGTGCCCCGCTCTCACACACACACACACACACACACACACACACACACACACACACACACACACAGGGACAACCTCAGCTGTCACTCCCTCAGGTGTGACAGCTCACGTCACGTCTCTCTTCAGTAGCGGTCAGGTTTTTCCAGCTCGCTCTTCCCTCGGTCTAATCACTGATAGTCAGTAGAGTTTCTGCTAAACTTGACTGGTAACAGATGCGCTGCTTTTGAGTAGACAGGCTGAATGCGACTGGCATCGCGTCTCTCACTGCCGACACAGCGGTCGGGGTTTTTGTTTTCACCGTCTGCTCCCTCTTACCGGCTAGTTTCTGATATAAAGTCAGTTGGAAAACTTTGCTCGTACCAGACGCAGTACAGAGTCACAGTCTTAACACACACACCACTTAAACACATACATTAGCTGAACACACAAAGTAGCCTATATTATTATTTTGATTTTATTTTGACTGCATGCACTGAGAGTCTGACACTTTCTCACTGTAAAAAATAAGTATAGTAGTAGTATAAATATTACAAATTAAGCTACATATCTATATCTATCTATCTATCTATCTATCTATATATATATATATATATATATACACTCTCTCTCTAGTACTTCATAATTGCCTACTGCATGTGTTGTATTCATTGATGCACTTAAGAATATTCATGTTCTGTGTTTATAAAAAGCTTGTTCTGTTAATAGTTTGTTTACTATTGTGATCAAAAACATTGATCTGAGGCTTCTGAGGCTGTTCTGTAAATAGTTTTCCAATAAACATTAAATATAGTAACTTCTGATCAACCTGTATCAATTTCAGGCTTAAAATAACTTACTGATTAAGCCACACCCATTTCCGGCCAAACGCTACCAACTTTCAGATTAAGCCACACCCACTTCCGGTTTAGACCCCGCCCACCCCGAGTACGGATACGGATCATGCAGATGGTTAAACAGATACAGATACAGATAGTGGTGCACTCGCTCATCCCTAGTAAAAACCCTGCAAGTATGTCATTTAAAGGCTCAATAAAATTTGAAGCCACTTCAACAGTAAGATAGCATTTCCTAAAGGTTCGCTCCAGAATATCCTGTTGTATAAAACCACTGACAGCAAAAAAGACACAGAAATGATCAGAAATGCTGACATCCACAACTGAGGAGATATATGCTGACTGGCCATAGGTTATTACAAGGTCTAAGGTGTGACCTTTGTTATGGGTAGGCTAGTGTGTAGAAGAGGCAACTTTGTTGCAGTGCAGGATGGCAGCACAACGTGAGATGCAGGAGATCCCAAGGCAGGAAGCACCCCATGGTTCTGAAAATCTCTTGGCAACAATTTCACCCCAGAGCCACACGACGGACCATTCTGATGCCTCCCGACAACCCCAGCCTGCAAAAGGGAGGATAAAGTGGCCCAGGATGAGCAGCAACAAGGAGTGGCAGCAACTCGACAAGGACCTGGACATGATCCTTGAAGGTGGCAGGCAGGGATAGTGGAGCGGAAGATAAACACAGTGATTGCAGTCACCTACAACATGGTACTGGAACAGTTTGGCATAGAATAGAGGAAGGCCGCCAGCCCAAAGGAAAGGCAGTTGAATTGAAGGGAAAAGGAGAGTTGAAACCTGAGAGAAGAGATCAAGATCCTCAACAGGTAGTTCAAGAACACTGCAGAAGAGGAGATAGAGGGGATTAAAGATCTAGCTTTTGCTTCCGGCTTCTTGCAGTGCAGACGTGCTTGCTGCTTGCTCCTGATTCTGCTTTGCTTCTTCTACTTTTTCTTCTGATACTCTTGTTTTTCCTCACTGAGAGATCCTGGATACTTAGAAATCATCGGGACAACAATCTAGTGTTGATATAATGGACTAATGGACGCCAGATTTTAGCACTTTTACATTCTCCTCAGTGCTTCGTGAGTGTGGCCTACTAGCAGAATAAGCCTGTTAGCACCTAAAGCTAACTAGCAAGAGATAACCACCAGTAAAGACCCCGAAGCTGCAGACAACTTGGATCAGGACTTAGCCTTGAAAATAGCTCATTTATCTCTGTGTTCAGGCATTTGGGGAAATTATACATAAACAGCCATGTCTCTTAACCAAACCAAACCGTCCAGCTGCATGGAGTGTAAGCAACTGACCCAAAGGATCATCCAGTTTGAAAGAAACATCGAAAGTCTGTATCAGATACGTGAGGGTGAGCAATTTATTGACTCTGTGGCAGCTAACATCTCTGTGCTAAACAAAACCTCAGAGCTAACAAATGCTAACAAACAGGCACAGACTCTTCCTCACAAGGACAAAAGTTCCAATGCTCAAAGCAAAGAACAAAGGATTACACTAGATGCAGAGTGTACTGGCACGGACCTGGCTGATACACTCCCATGGATGCCCGATGCGTCTTACTGGCATCATACTGGTGCTAGGCCAAAAGTATCTACTCCTGTCAGGACCTTGTCTGATGTCATCCAGGCCAAAGGCAAGAAATCACATGTAAGGACAAGTAAGAGGACACCAATGCTCATCCCATCACAAGAACTCTATGCAAGAACTCTCTACGCAAAACAGGTATGATATCCTGGCTAATATTGACTCTGTTATACCCAGGGATCACACCACTAGCATTAAGGCTAATGCTAACCCAAACATGAGAAAAAGCCCCAAGCCTGGTGTTAAGGGGAAGGACAGGAGAGGCATGTTAGGCTCTGACCACAGAGTAGCTTACCCAAATACTTGAGCAAGAAACAGCCCCAAACCTAATGTTAGGTGGAGAAGGAAGATGGCCAACTATGCTGAGCCAAGAGAAAATAAATGCAACACTAGCATTGAGGCTAACCAAGGCCAAAGAAACAGCCCTCATATCATTGCTAGGCAAAAGGTCAGAAGAGCTAACTACTCTCCTCAGCCAGATACTATCCTAATTGGAGACACTATAACAAAACATGTAAAAATGGCCAAGACTGAAAATCTGACTGTGGCTGACTTATCTGAGTTAACTGAGATGCTGCCAACTATCCTCTCTACATCAACAGGACATCAACATCATTATCCACACAGGGTCCTTTTGACATTCTAAGGAGGAAAACTGGCTCTGAGATTCTGAAAAAAGACTTCCCTGCTACTTGGAAAAGTGAGCGACTGTCAACACGTGTACATCTCTGGACCAATTCCAACTCTTGGGAAAGGAATCAAATCATTTAGCAGACTCCTAGCCCTGAACACATGGCTGGCCACGGAGTGCCTCACTCATGGGATAAAGTTCATTGACAGTTTCAATATCTTCTGGAACTGTACACAACGCTTCAAACGAGACGGAGTTCATCCCAACATCACAGGCTCCAGATTGCTTGGCGCCAACCTACAACATGCCCTTGGAATGCCTTAGCCAAACAAAAATGTGGATAAGCGCGAAGGACAGCACACACAGACAGGCAACTGGCATCTCTCTCCCCCCTGCCCCCTCCACACCCCCCACCTGGCAATGCACACAGGACAGTGCAACACCTTTTCCCCCTCACCTGATCCCCTCCTTCACATCACTCAAGGCCTACAGAGGATGAGTTTATCCCGTCAAGGGGCCCAACATGCCCTCTCCCCACCCATCCCCCACTCACCTCCTGGACCGCAATCACCACCAGTCACCCACTAAGGAGATAATCAAGTCTGCCAAGTTCAAGCTCACTCAGATTAGTGAACTTCTAAGCACCATTCAGACATCAGCCGGAAATGAGACAGATCCCATGCCATCTCTTCAAACATACCAGTGATCTTAAACAGCCATGGTCACACACATCATAGCATTTACAGACCATATGGCACCTGTCTTAACAATCTGAAGTCTGTCAATGTTCAACAGCAGTCATCCTCTTTTCCTGTCATATCATCCCTGCAGGCCTCCCAAAGAAAACCACTGACAGACTTCAGCTCATCCAAAACTCTGCTGCTTGCTTATTAACCAGAACCAGGAAGAGAGCATATTTGTCCGGTCTTAGCTGCCCTACACGGGCTCCCTGTAACATTTAGAGTTGACTCTAAGGTTCTCCTACTTGTATACAAAGCACTTCATGGGCTATTCTATTCTGTTGTATCCTATTCTAAAAATCATTAAATGTATAAACAGACAATAAATAAAGAAAGAAAGAAAGAAAGAAAGAAAGAAAGAAAGAAAAAGAAAGTTTAAATAAAAGCCTGACTAAGAAGGTAGGTCTTTACTTTGCTTTTAAAAATATCAACACTCTCTGTGACCCTCTGGCAGGCTGTTCTGCAGACATGGACTGTATTAATGAAAGGACGCCTCACTGTAAGTTTTTGTTCTGACTTTAGGGATAATTAAAAGGCCGGTACCAGAGGACCTGAGGGCTCTCGAGGGTTCACACACAGCAAATTCAGAAGTGTTAATTCAACTCCTTGGGAGTTAAATTCAACACTTTGACCAATATATATGTCTATATTGGTCCACACTAGATCGAGTTAAAATAACACTTTTGAAAGTGTTAAACAGTCAACACTGTGACAGAGTTGGAACAACACTCTCGATAGTTGAAATTTAACACTCACCAGTGTTGAATTTACCTAACACTAGTGTGTAGTGTCAAAAATTAACACTATCATTGTGTTGTTTTAACACTGAATAAAGTTCAGATTATAGTAACACTATGGAGTGTTAAATATGCTACTACTACTAATAATAATGATGATAATAATAATAATAATAATAATAATAATAATAATATAGTTTACAAAGAAAACCACACAAGTTGCAGTTTGAATCAACCTGTATTTCAAACAAGCACACCACATTAAAAACAGCACTGGCTTTGCAATAACCAAAACACAGGTCACACAATATGACAATGTGGCACAATGTATTTTTTCACACCTCATTAGAAAACTGTTTGTCATAGGGTCTGTAATAAATCAAATCCATTTAAGGGTTAACTGGAAAAACAGAAAATGAATTTGCTCTCTCATTGATACAGTATGCATTGAAATGATCATCAAAATAAAGAGTGTCCACTCTGCAAGTCAAAATAAAAGCTTGCTCATCATGTACAATGATGTTGGTCACAACAGAGAGCTGGGTAGTTGTTGGAGTCTGTACTGACTGCCTGTGAAGTTGAGGGCTCACCAACTTCATTCTGAGTGTCCATATTGTCAGCAGTATTAGTCAAAGCAACATCTCTATGGAAACGAACAAGATGCTTCTTGAAACCTGAATAGGTGCAAAATGATACAACATCCCAACTGTCAACATTTTAAACATCCTTTCCAGGATATAGACCGTGGTGGAGTCTTAAATGCTGACAAAGCAATGCAGAACTTTGGTGGTGTGCCTTACAGACATAACAAAGAAACATATTTGCATCCAGGGATATTTATCACCTCAAGCGTCGTGCAAAAATCTCGCTCTGAACTCCTTGACTCTGGGACTTTCTCTGGCACTTCCCATGTCAATGTTAAAAACTGTGGTTTGGATGAATGTATAGAAGTTGAAGAGGGATTCATGGTAGTTGACACTGAAGATGAAGTGTGCTTTGAAGAGCTCATCGAAAGCTGCCAAGGATGTCTGTGCCTTGCAAGGGATGGCCTTGTGGTCAATGATGACGTAGTATCTTTGGATGCTGTTCTTCTTTTCACCAACACACAGGAGGAAGGGCTGTCCCGGCGCCACACCAGCAAGGAAGGTTTCAACACTGGCTCCCATCTTTAACAAAATGCAAATAAGAATCATGAGAAAATCATGAAATGTAGTGCTGCTACATTCAAGTAACTAAGCCAATATCCACTGAGATCCACTCCTGCCCTCACAAGTCTGAGTCTCACCTGTTGACTTCTCAGTTGCCACCCTAACAGTAAGGTTCCCTGCTTGCAAAAGCTCCTCAAACACATCTGCATCGACATCTGTCCCTGATTCATCTGTCAAGTGCAGCTCAGTCTCAAGTGGAAGATCTAGCTTTTGAATGACTGGTAAAAAAAAAAAAATATATATATATATATATATATATATATTAAATTTAGAGCAATGGAAAAATTACAATAAACAGAAATTTGCTAAACTTGTTTTTCCAACATTTTAGGTCTAGTTCTTCTAAGGGCATTACCATTAGCTATCATAAACACAACTCCATAATATGAGACATTTACATATCACATAAATTCAGCAGGTATTATGACAATTAGTCAATTTACACAAACATTCTCAGCTGTATTAAAAGTGATGCCAACCTTTCTGAAGAAATGTGTTGAAGTCATCATAGCCATCTTCAGTCTCAGCCACTTTGACATACTTCTGCGTTTCTCCAAATATCACCTTCACCAACATGATGTACTACAGGAAAAAAAGAAGAAAAGACATTAAATTAGATTAATAAATTAAATAAACTACTCCTGCCCGTACAAAGCTCTGGGTTTAGAGCAGAGCTTGGTGTGGCTGGTGTGGTGGCCCGGTGTGTCTGTTTCTCCAGGAAGCCTACAGCTTCCTGGATTTAACTCCCCGGATTAACACCAACTCTTTTAAGGAATTAACTCTCACATAGTTGAATTAAACTAAGCAAGTGTTGAATTAACACTGTATTTTTAACATACAACACCAACACTGGAAATCTAACACTTTTGATTTTGCTGTGCAGGTTAAAAACAACACTGATAAATAACTAGCACTAAGACAATTAAGAGCTTTATAAATCAGTAGGAGGATCTTAAAACAATTCTGAAGCACACAGAGAGTGACTGTTTTCTTCATGTCTTCCTGTAAAGATGGTAGCCTCTGTGTCATACTTCTAAAAGTCATCTGAGTTATTTTAGTGTTTTTCTTCATTTTAACCCACTGTATTGTATCTGGTTTCGATTTTGATTGTTCTTAGTTGGTTCTATAGCCACCACTGAAATCTTTTTTATGGAGACGGACTGTCAAAGTAAGAATTTCATTGCATGGTGTAACTGTTTGTTTTACTATGCATACAACTATAAAACTCTGATTCAATCAGTCAATCAATCAGATTTTATTTGTATAGCACTGTTCATACAAAGAAAATGCAAATGCACAGGAACCTCCCTCCCCCAGTCCAATCATACACACCAAAGCAATCATTCGGAATAGGAACAGGAACTGGAAATGAGGAAACGCTATTGTATGTGAGAAAACACCACAAGCAGGATAAAAGCTCAAAGTGAAGATAAAAGAATTAAAATCAATCAGTCAATAAAACTATATTTTGCATTTTTTTACATTGTAAAAAGGATAATGAATTGTTAAAAGGAAAATGGAATAGAAAATACCAATAAATAGATGAGTTAATAATAATAAATACCTGGGATAAAATGAAATGTCAACTGATAACTGTAAACTGAAAACTGTACTCCCTCTCAGCATGTGAAATGTGCCACCAGAGGAGTAAAAACGCTGGATAAAGTATACTCCAACATCAAAAAGGGCTACAGGGCTATCCAGCTACCACACTTGGGCCAGTCAGACCACATGTCTCTGCTCCTAGCACCAGCATACACCCCTCTTAGGAGACAGGCTACTGTGCTACTGTGCTACCACTTGGAGTGCTAACACCACAGCGCTTGTGAAGAAGGCCCAGCAAAGACTGTATTTTCTCAGACTTCTCAGGAAACAACAACTTGCTGAGAAACTGCTGGTTACCTTTTACCGCTGCACTGTAGAGAGCATCCTGACGTAGCCCATGAAGCTAGTTTCCCATGATCTGTGGAGTGTCTCAGTGCTGTGGAGGCTGTTGGTGAGATCACTGGTGGAGACCTGGACGCCACAGTGCTGTGGACCAACACAACAGAAGTAGGTGCCACTTCCACGGCCGGTGCCGTGGACAGTGGTTCACCACCAAGGAAAGCATGGTGCCAAACCAGAGAAAATACCACCCCCCACTCCAGCCCAGGACCTCTGCCTTTCCAACAAGTTTAGCGTGCTGGATGAACAAGAGTTTCCTCCACTTTCTGGATCCATGCAGTGGAGCCCCAGACACAGACGGAGGACTCACGCCACCACCCATGCCAATATGGCAGGCTCTGTATCAGCTGCTTGCCTGTCTACATTCTGCAAGGCTGCAGCTCTCTTGTTCACCCTGTGGACTAATCCTACAATAGCTAGTTCATCTACTTGGCTTGTTACCAGACCATGGATATTGCCTTTGCCCACCAGGACCCCAGTCCAGTCAGGCCCTGCAGCTGCCAACGACAGAGACGCACAGCCCAACTGGAGCTCCCATCTCTCTCCACCTGACCACAGTCCTGGTTCTAAGCCTAGCTCTACTACAATCATCATCAGGGACCCCATCATAAGGAATGTAAGAACACAATCCTCAATAACTCTGTTTCCCCGGCACCACTGTCAACAATATCTCCACTGAAATCCATGGCATACTGGAGGCACACCACTCAGTGAACACGGTGGTGGTTCACATGGGAAAAAATAGTGTTCCATGACAACAATCTGAAATACTAAAACAAGATTTTATCCAGCTCTTCAACATCATGAAACAGTCCAGAGTGAGAGCCTTCAGCTCCGGTCCAGTTCCGACACGGCCGTGAGATGGGGCACTTCTCCAGGCTACTGAGCCTCCAACACATGGCTCTCTGTGTCCTGTTGCTGTCACAGTGCCGCTTTTATTAACAATATTGATATTTTATGGGAGTACAGGGAATCTTTTAAATAGAATGGAATAGAAACTTTGTTGTCATTGTACAAGTACCACGGAATTGAAGCAGTCCTATTGTGCAAGAAATAAGAATAAAAATATTAGGAAATACTGTCATAAAATAAATAAGAAAATAAGTAATACTTCAAGAGCATCTCACACACATACACACACACACAACCATCCTGCGGCTATTGCACAATTCCCTAATGACATTCGACAGTAGTGCATAAATCAGTTTAAGCAGCATTCAGGGCAGCAACGGTTCTGGGATAAAAACTGTTCTTAAGTCTGTTTGTCCTTGATTTAGGAGTCCTGTATCTCCTGCCTGATGGCAGCAGCTCAAACAGAGGGTGACCCAGATGAGACAAATCTCTCAGAATGTTCCTGGCCTTTTTGAGGCTGCGGGAACTGTACAGTTCTTCCAGTGAGGGGAGAGGGCAGCCAATGATTTTCTGAGCTGTGGTGATGACTCTCTGTAGTGCTTTCCTTTCTGCAGCTGTGCAGCTAGCAAACCAAACACAAACATAAACTTCACCATCTTACACCACATGGACAATCAACATGCAACTGGCCAACCTGGGTCATCTCCATCATCAACGTCTCATCATCCACCTCATCATTTGATTAGCTACCGCTCTCACGTAATCCAGGTACACTTTCCTCTCCCCTCCATAGCACCACTAGCTCCCCCTGTGGTAAACCCAGACACAGTGACTACTCAGTAATTCATAATCACCAGTAGACACAGCACTAAACAAACACATGGAGTAAATTCTAGTAACCTCAGACCACTGTACACACACAAACTCCCAGCTGCTATCCCACAACACAAGAGGATTACACCAGTGACCCTGAAAATGGCACTTTTAAACTTCAGCTTCTTATTAATTACTTGATTTTAGATAATAACATTGATTGCATTATGTTTGAGTTAAGAATTCCACATCAGCGTCACACAACTTGAGAAGCTACCACCTTAGAGGGATAAATTGTTTATGAGTTTTGATTGTGTTTCATTTATGCTTCATGGTTGATCCAGGAAACTGTAGTGGATAATGCGTTTAAGTGCAGTAGGAAATTTGAATTTCTTGTAAGAATTATGTTTTTTCAGTGTTTTTTCAATGTTTTGTTTACACACCCCTGTAGTGAGGTTGGTTGGAGCCGAGTACAGCTTAAAGAGTGGTATATATCTATAAATTCAGTCTTCTGGGAGACGCCAGAGAGGAGAGAAGGTGAGGCCAGGGCTTAAGCCAGTAACTTTGATTGCATTTGATTCTGAGTGATTTATCCTCAGCAACCTTTGTAAATAGTAGTTTTTTGTAGTTTTTTCTTGTCTTTGCACCTTTTATGGTTGCACTTGTAAATAAATGTTCACCTGTGGGATGTCAACCAAGCCTCTCGAGTCTGCCTCCTATTTCACTAAAGACCCTCTGGTTACAACTATCTGACATCCAGTAAAAAAAAAATCAGCTGAATGGCAGAGGTCCCCAGAGGTTATGAGTCAAAGCGATTAACTTTCCAAAGACCAGGAAACTGTAGTTTACTAAATCCTGCATTTGTTTCAGCTCTTTTGTGGTCTTTTGTGCCTGTTGGGCAAAAAATTACAAATATGTTCCAAGCACTTTTCCCCCTCTGCTATTTTTTCAAAACAGTATTCTAACATTCTGTTCACTATTTGGAGCAGTAAAATTACACATTCATGACAAGGAAATACAATAGGTTTGTAGTAATTGGCTTGTTACTGGTTTTAACAGACAACATCACATCACCCCGATTTTGGCTTCTCTCCACTGGCTCCCTGTTTAATTTTGAATTGATTTTAACATTTACTCATCACTTTTAAGGGACGTCCATGTCTGGCTCCAAGCTACGTAATAGAAATGTTGACTCCATATTAGTCAGTCCACAGCCTTAGATCCTCAGGAGCAGCCCTTCAGGCTGTTCCAGTGTTGAGGCTTAAATCTAAATAAATCTAAATTTATTCTGATGATACAGCTATTGTAGCATTTATCAGGAGTGAGCAGGAGTACAGGGACCTTGTGGAGGCCTTCAGGGACTGGTAAGGTAAGATAAGATAAGATCAACTTTATTGTCCCAAAGGGGAAAATTGTCTTAGGCAAAAAGTGCTGGGCACAGCTGCACACAAATACCCACAATACAATCATAGACAAACAGTACACTACAAACGAGACACGACAACATACGAGACATCTCCACCGTGAGCTCAACAGGATCATCGACTCAAGATAGAGAATATTGCACTTGCCCCGTGAGATTGCACCTCCCATGCCCAGAAAATCATTGCCCCTGCCCCAGCATTAGAATTGCACTACCCCTAAATTGCACATTCGCTATGATGAATGAAAATTTAAGTTAGGTACATACTTAATGCAACAAGAGCTGCCCCTACCTTAATACCAGCAAGATTAAGGAGATGGTGGTGGACTTCAGGAGGGCAGACACCCCCTCAACCAGTATCCGTATTGGGGGAGGTCATTGAGGTTTTGAACACCTACAGATACCTGGGCGTCCTCATGGATGACAAGCTGGACTGGTCTCTAAACACCAACACCCTCTACAGGAAGGGACAGAGCCGACTGTTCCAGACACTGTTCCAGACACTTATGCTACGTTCCAGACCACCCGTAACTGGTGATTTACCGGTTAGAAGTGGGCGGGGCTATAGCCAAACCTGTGAATTCACACTTGTGAACTCGATTGTGCTCAACGTACTCCAACTTCCTCGTTCAACGTCACGCAGTTTATGTTTTGTACACAATCAGGAGACAGTTGTTCTTCAAGTAGCCAACGGTGAGAAATATTGTATTGGGTAGAGATAAAAAGTACTTTTTTACGTATAAGTTGTAAATACTACATATATCATTACCTGTTAAGTGTATGAAATTAAATAACATAAGCACGTCCACAGCACGTTCCGCCATTGCCGGTTGTAACAAGAATGTTTGACCACATTCGGTTATGCCTGGAACGGTTTGAAGTCGTGACTCGTGACTTTGAAGTTGTGATTCACAGGTACAATTCCCCTGGAACGTAGCATTAGGTCCTTTGAAGTGTGCAGTGAAATGTTTCACATGTTTTATCACACTGTGGTGGCCAGTGCCCTTTTTTATGCTGCTGTGTGCTGGGGAGGCAGCCTGACTAACAAGAACACCAAGCGGTTGGACAAGTTGGTTAAAAAAAAAAAAAAGCCAGCTCGGTGCTTGACAGGAGGCTGGACTGAGAGGGTTACACTTAACAAAACTGAAAGCTATAATGGACTATTGCAGACACCCTCTCCACAGCCTCTTTGCCTGACAGAGGAGCAGCTACAGCACTCAGCTCCTCTTCAGGAGATTCCTTACCACCATGGCAATCAGACTCTTTAACAGCTCCTGAGTCTCACGTAATGCCCCCGCCACACCCTTGATTGTACAATGGACTATTTTAACTCTATTTATGTGCTATTTCAAACTTACTTATTACATTTTTAATAATTCTATTTGTATGTATTGTTTTAAAGCTAGTGTGACACTATTTGACTATGTGTAGGACTGTGGGTATGATTGTGGTTATCTGAGCTGCTGGACACTTGAATTTCCCTTCAGAGATGAATGAAGTTCTATCTATCTATCTATGTATCTATCTATCTAAATGTGTCCTTGCTTATGCCATCAGGGCCCCTTGGCCTTGGGACATCCTGACTGAAGAGATAATACTCACAGAATCATTAACTACTTTTAAATCACTTCTTAAAACCCATTTTTACAGACTTGCTTTTATGTAATGTCTTTTTATATATTTATTTATTATTGCTTTTATTCTTGTAGTTGTCATTATTAATTATTTTATTTAATACTTTTTTCTACCACCTTTGTAAGTCTTCTGTCATCTGTATCTTTCAGAATACTTCTGTTTTCTCTCTTCTGTGTTTTGCATCCTGCCCTTCTTCCAGTGTTTATCTTATCTTGATGTTATTTTTATTTTTATTTTTATTTTGTTTTGCTCTTGTTTGTGCTTTCTGTACAGCTTTCTATTGTTATCTTACTTTGTGAGTATTCTGCTTTTGCTGTGTCTGTCAAAGCATGTTCTAAACTGTTTTTAAAGGTGCTATATAAATACAACTTATTAATGTTAATATATCTAACCAGTTCAATCAAGCCAGACCCATCAATGGGTTTGTCATTAGAAGTGTGTGCTGCATGGCCAAGCATTGTTCCAAACCACAGAACTTTACTTTTTATTAGAGGGGAAATCCCAAGGTTTTGCATGCAAGGTTTGCAAAGATACCAGTTTTGTCTTGCAGAATTACAGAAAAAGCATATAAAATGATGCAGCTAGATATTCACTATTTAAGCTAATGCTGCAGCAATAAAACAGTGGCATCTTAGCTTTGAATATTTCACTCATTGTAAGTGTGATGCAGCACCAATGGAGCTGCAACCAGCAGATAGACTTTGAACCTACTTAATAGGAAATTTAAGGAAAAATAAGTGTTCAGGGGGTTAGTGGAATTTAAGGGTCAGTAGGGCTTAGGACAAATCCAATTTGCATTCATCCAGGGAACACTTACTCAGGTCTGTTTTCTTTTAACACTCAAGGTCACATTAACACACTTCGTATTACACAAACTTACACCTGGGAGCTGCCTAGTTCAACCACAGCCTTTCCCACAGTGCAGCTCCACTGGAGCAATTGAGGGTTTTAATGTAACAAGATTCAAGAACAGCAAAAAACTTTGTACATCTATTCCTCAGGCAAGTGCGTCGGAAAAGGACAAACCAGTCCAAAGTAGTAATAGAAGGATAAATTCCCGCACACTGGCCAACTTCCAGAACAAAGAGTAGACCTTTTTCAAGCAAATGTTTGTGCCAACAAAAGAGGCCATCTTAAATAGGAGTGGCTGTGTGACTCCAACCAATCACTTTTTACACACGCCTGATATAAACATTTACATACTCAATATCAATATACAATCACGGCAGTATCAATACACATAAGGAGAGTACGATACAGTCAAGCAAAAAACACACAAAACATTTTTTATATACACTACTCACAAAAATTTAGGGATATTCAGCTTTCGGGTGAAATTTCAGGATGAACCTAAAATGCATTATAACCTTTCCAGGTGAACTTAATGTGACCTTCTGTAAACTTTTGAATGCACATGTCCAACTGTTCAATGTTTCAGTACTTTTTGCACAAGTTGCTGTTCTCTAACAAGAAGTTTAACGGCAAAATTCACATCAGGTGTTTGATGCTCCAGCTCATCGAGGTCGTATCATTAGGGAACGGCTGCTGGAGACTGGGGTACCTCAAATGGAGTGGCCTGCACTTTCTCAGACCTGAATCCCATAGAAAACCTATGGGATGAGCTGAGTCGCCGTGTAGAGGCTCGGAGCTCTGTACCCCAGAACCTCAATGTCCTGAGGGCCACCCTTCAAGAAGAGTGGGATGCCATGCCTCAGCAGACAATAAGTCGACTTGTGAGCAGCATGAGACGTCGTTGTCAAGCTGTAATTGATGCTCAAGGGCACATGACAAGTTATTGACACTGACATTTTTTGTTGTGGTATACCCACCACTGTTGTTGGCTTTTGTTTCAAGAAACTGTTTGAGATGAGGAAATCACCAGTGCATGCTTCTACTTAAATGCCCTACTTTCATGATATAATATCACTGTAGCGTGAACTTTTTACATTTTCCATAAATTTCACCCAAAAGCCAAATATCCCTAACTTTTTGTGAGTAGTGTATAAAAAGTTGTGACTGAATACATTAGGTCCTAATAAAAGGTAATGGCTAATGATTACAGTCAGAAAAATGACAACAGGTGCAATACATAGTATAAATATAGAGAAAAAGAGAAGCAAAAACAAGGAACTTATAATAAGAATGCACAAGTCCTCTAATAAATGTGAAAAAATTATCAAGCAGAATAAACCTACATCTGTAAGTAAACCCAAACCAATAGGTCACATAGGTAAATGATTAGTAGACCTGGTGATGTGAGTACAAACATATGTGGCTGGAAAAAATCTTCTATAGGGCTGGGGACCCCTCAAATCGACATCAACACAAATAGGGAATAGATAAGTTGTAGCCTATTAGTGGATGAGTATGAGGGATCACAGAAAGCAGCTCAAAAGTAATTCATCATTAAGGCCTTTTGGTGCCAATGTTTGAAGGGTGTAGATCCAGAACGCTTCGCGCTGTTTCAGTAACTTATCATGGTCACTCCCCCTGGGTGGTAAGGTGACCTGTTCGATGCCGCAAAAACGTAATGAAGAAATGTCATGGTGGGCATCGTTGAAATGTATGGCTACTGGATAATTCCGGTCATTCCTGCGGATACTGCTTTTATGCCCACTGATTCTTTGTTTAAGTTTTCTTGTAGTTTTCCCGATGTATGCCAGCCCACAAGGACAGCGTATCATGTATATTACGTGTGTGGATGCACACGTGATAACGCTATTTATAGAAAATTTCTTGCCTGTGTGGGGATGGGAAAAATGATCGATTTTTTGGGTGTTATTGCACTGCGCGCAGTTACCGCAACGATAATTGCCATTCGGAAGAGGTTGGAGGCGCGTCTGGATGGCTCAACTGGATCTCACCTTCGCATCAAAGTTGGCACAAACCAAATGATCCCTAAAGTTTTTTCCTTTTTTACTCACGAACAGAGGAGGATCTTTAAAAACTGGAGCCAATTCAGGATCGGACTTAAGGATATGCCAGTGTTTTCTAAAAACAGATTTAATGGTGGTGGAGTGAACTGAATGTTGCGTGATACACGTAACAGAAAACTTTTTTTGTTGTTTTTTGACGCTCTTTTTGAGTAAATCAGAGCGTGCCTCTTTTAGGGCCAGCTCATATGCCTCACTGATCCACCTGGGTGAGTACCCACACTGTGCAAATCTTTTTTTCATTTCTACTGATTTTTCCTTAAAGTCCTCCGTAGAATGGCAGATCCTCCTAAGACAAAAAAACTGACTAATAGGGAGACCTTTTTTTTAGAAGTAGGGTGAAAACTTGTGGCCAGTAGAAGAGTATTTTTGTCAGTATCCTTACGATAAAGGGTTGTACTGATGGAACCGTCATTTTTTATAACCCACATATCTAAAAAGCTCACCTTTGTATCACTGAAATGTGATGTAAATTGCAAGTTACTGTCAAAACTGTTCAATAAGGTGACGAAATCTGCCAGTTCATCTGAGCTTCCATTGTAAATACAGATAATATCATCAATGTATCTATATCACTTTACAATCTTGGACATATGTGTGTTTTTTACAGAGTTGAAAACAAAACTCTTTAAAAAAAAATAAAATAAAAAATACGAATAAATTTCCATAATTGAGTGCACAAATTGTGCCCATACTGGTACCTGAAACCTGCAAATAAAAATCATTTTCAAAACTGAAATAGTTGTATTTCATCACAAACGTGACAAACGTAGCCACTCCTATTTAAGATGGCCTCTTTTGTTGGCACAAACATTTGCTTGAAAAAGGTCTATGACCGAAACGTCGCAATAAACTCTTTGTTCTGAAAGTTGGCCAGTGTGCGGCAATGTAACAAGATTGAAACCGTTCGTGGTTCATTTGATGCTGCAGCTCAGAAGCCATCAAGTCAGCAATCATCTGTGTTGCTTACATGACCCAAGAAGAGCCTGAGAACAAACGTTTGGAGATGCACTGCAGAGGATAAATAAGCCCTGGTTAGCCCTGTTTGGTCCTGAAGTTTTGAGGTCACAGAACAACTTTGATGTGTGAGCAAGATGATTGAAGTCCTTCCTGAAATTCCAGTGTTAGCATGAGACTCTACTGGAAGCCAGTCCGATCTCATGAATGGACAATGTGCCAAATCTAATAAGCCAGTGTTTTGCATATGTAATTGTTTCCTGTATTCATTTTTTGCAATATACATACTTATGTTGAACTTAAAAACCTTCTGCATTGAATTATTCATCAATTCTGTACTGTGTGGGGTCATCATGTGGTATTTGTAAATGAACCACCTATGGTTAACCTGACACTTCTCCAAAGTGTGTTCTTTATTGTATTCTAGTCGTATTATTGTTGTATTATTGTATTATCCTATTCTTTATCTGTCCTTCAATTATTTCTGTTTTTGTTGTTGTTTTTTTAAGTACTTTGTCTTTAACTTCCCAAGAATAATGCATCCGACTTCTGAGAGGTTTTTTTTTTTTTTTTAATCTTTTCTATATGATTTCATTGTGGTGACTCATGCTTTGTCATCTCATCTCCCCTTGTAGGAGGAGTTTGTATGCGAACCACCGATGATAACCCGTCACACCTCCAAGATGTTTGTGATGGAGGGTCAGGAGGTGAGCCTGCGCTGCAAGTCAATTGGAGACCCTGAACCCTCCACCCACTGGGTGAGTCCAGATGGAAAGCTGATCGGCAATACGTCCAGAACTATCTGCTACGAGAACGGTTCACTGGACATCCTCAAGGCCTCTGTCAAGGTATGAGCCTTGGTGAATTATGTCAGCATGTCCAAAATGTTCAAGGAATGTGGTTATAAACAGTATGCAAATGTTTTATGCATGTACTTTTAAATTATACGTCAACTTGAATACCCTGGACTTAATAGTATATATTTGAATTCCAAAAAAGTTGTATATAGCACTAGAAAGTGGATCAGTGACATTTCTCGCAGTGGCCTAACACTTCATCTAGTCAAATTAGGTTGCAGTTTTGGGAATTTCTACAATGACTGTTTTTATTTAGTGAGGCAATTAGCATGAATACAATCCAGCTGCTGGCTAGCTACCTGGGGTCTATGTTTTCTTTAGATCTCTTTGTTTTTAAGATATTTTTCAGTAGAGAATCTGTAAAATGATAAGTATATGTCCAGTTACTGTCATTTGTATGATTTTCATCTCATACATGACCATAGACATAGATCAGCTGTACTTGCACTATACATTCACAGTGACTGCTGTAGTAAGGCTACTGATTATATATCTAGATCAATTATGGTACATTTAACTTTTACTTTATTTCATTTATTTTTAAGAGAAGGAAAAAAATCTAGTATATAGAAGTAGGAGTAATTTGACTAAAAATGGTTTTCTGAAAATTTTTCTGTCATGATACAAAGCAAAGAATTCACTCACCTTTTTTGGAGGATGTCCTCTAAAAAATTTGAATCTTTGACATGTTCTAATGATGTAGGATTCTGGAAAGTTCACCTGCATAGCATCCAACGCAGCAGGGGAAGCCACTGCTCCTGTCGAGTTAGTCGTCAACCCTTCGCCACACTTTGACCCCAAACTGGACCCCGACCCAGGCCCCTCGGACATCCCTACTTCCATCAAGTCCAACATGAGTGGGGGCCAGGCCCGGTCCGACCAGCAGAGGGTCAGCGTGTCAGAGCTGACATCCAGCTCGGCCACCATCAGGTGGCCTCCACAGAACCACATTCCTGGAGTCCGCATGTACCAGATCCAATACAACAGCTCCACAGACGATATACTCATATATAGGTAAGAACAAGTGTGTATATATGTGTGTGCATGTGTGCTGTGAGTGAGACAGAGCATATTTGCACAGCTACAGTGATTTAATGCTCATTGTGGCAGCCATGTTGGAGGTCTTGAGTTCTGTGAAGTTTCTGTATGGGAGCCAATCATTTCAATGATCCACCTGGTTGATTTTGTGTTTAGATAATGTCAGTATGTTAGCTAGTGTCTGCTCAGCTAACCATTACTGCATTGTTGTTAGTATCTGATCAGCACAAGACATGCAGAGGAAAACATTAGCGCTAGTGTAACAGGTACCGGCTGGCACTACATAAACAGCTTATGCTCTCTCTGTAAACAGGAGAAATGAATGAGACAGAGAAACTCCACGTCTGTTTGTCTTCTCTCTCAGCAGAAAGAGGAGGAGGAGGATTTATTAAAACGTGCACTTTAAACCCTCCATTGTTTTACTGTCAGTACACGTACACTTAATGTTCTCTATATTAAAAAAAAAACACAACTTCAAAATGAAATACAATTCCTCATCATTCAGCAAATACTGAGTTATAGGCTTTGTTTGATTAAATAAATCAAATTACATACAAATTACAAATTACATACAGTTCCTAAGTGCATGTTTCCTCCTTCGGGCTCTAGTTTCGCAGACTGGGCGAGCTGGGGGCGCAGCGCAGTAGACAGTAGAAGATCTGAAGGAAATGGGTTTTTTTAAATAATTGATGTGTCAGTATCAGGTTTTTTTTTCTTTTCTTTTTTTTTGCCTTTTTTCTGTGTTTGTGCTCACTACAAAGAGTGAATTTGTACATAGCTGTTCATCTCCATGTGTTTCAGAGACATGGGAAGAGCAGCTCAGAACATGGGGGTCTCAACTGGAGGGTCAGATCCTCAGGAGGACTGTAAAGATCTTAGTGAGGGGCGAAGGCTTCAAACAGCTTCAGACAAAAGGAATAGCATTAAGACGAGAGAGGATCAGGTGAAGCTGCACTGATCTCTGTGGGAATTCAGGTGCTTGCAGCAGCAGAGGTGGAATTCAACAGGAAAGGAGAAAACTAAGATATAAGCAGGCAAAAGAATACAAAGTGAGCAATAAAAAATTCACAAGGTACAATACAAATTATAGAAAGCATGAATGCATGAAAACCAAAAAAAAGCTAAATCTAGGTTAAACAATTGAAGGATTATGTAAACACACAGTGATGACAATTTCAACACTCAGGTAGAGAGAGAATATGCAGAAATATTCAGATGTACACTACCAGTCAAACGTTTGGACACATCTTCTCATTTAATGTTTTTTCTTTATTTTCATAACTGTTTACATTGTATATTCTCACTGAAGGAATCAAAACTATGAATGAACACATATGGAATTATGTAGTAAACAAAAAAGTGTGAAATAACTCAAAACATGTTTTATATTTTAGTTTCTTCAAAATAGCCACCCGTTGCTCTGATTACTGCTTTGCACACTCTTGGCATTCTCTCGATGAGCTTCAAGAGGTAGTCACCTGAAATGGTTTTCCAACAGTCTTGAAGGAGTTCCCAGAAATGCTGAGCACTTGTTGGCCCTTTTGCCTTCACTCTGCGGTCCAGCTCACCCCAAACCATCTGGATTGGGTTCAGGTCCGGTGACTGTGGAGGCCAGGTCATCTGCCGCAGCACTCCATCACTCTCCTTCTTGGTCAAATAGCCCTTACACAGCCTGGAGGTGTGTTTGGGCTCATTGTCCTGTTGAAAAATAAATGATGGTCCAACTAAACGCAAACCGGATGGGATGGCATGTCGCTGCAGGATGCTGTGGTAGCCATGCTGGTTCAGTGTGCCTTCAATTTTGAATAAATCCCCAACAGTGTCACCAGCAAAGCACCCCCACACCATCACACCTCCTCCTCCATGCTTCACAGTGGGAACCAGGCATGTGGAATCCATCCGTTCACCTTTTCTGCGTCTCACAAAGACACAGCGGTTGGAACCAAAGATCTCAAATTTGGACTCATCAGACCAAAGCACAGATTTCCACTGGTCTAATGTCCATTCCTTGTGTTTCTTGGCCCAAACAAATCTCTTCTGCTTGTTGCTTTTCTTTAGTAGTGGTTTCTTAGCAGCTATTTGACCATAAAGGCCTGATTCACACAGTCTCCTCTGCACAGTTGAAGTAGAGATGTGTCTGCCACTAGATCTCTGTGTGGCATTTATCTGGTCTCTGATCTGAGCTGCTGTTAACTTGCCATTTCTGAGGCTGGTGACTCGGATGAACTTGTCCTCAGAAGCAGAGGTGACTCTTGGTCTTCCTTTCCTGGGTCGGTCCTCATGTGAGCCAGTTTCGTTGTAGCGCTTGATGGTTTTTGCGACTGCACTTGGGGACACATTTAAAGTTTTTGCAATTTTCCGGACTGACTGACCTTCAGTTCTTTAAGTAATTATGGACTGTCATTTCTCTTTACATAGCTGATTGGTTCTTACCATAATATGAATTCTAACAGTTGTCAAATAGGGCTGTCAGCTGTGTAGTAACCTGACTTCTGCACAACACAACTGATGGTCCCAACCCCATTAAGAAGGCAAAAATTCCACAAATGAACCCTGACAAGGCTCACCTGTGAAGTGAAAACCATTTCAGGTGACTACAGGATGAATCAAGATGGCGCCGCTCTAGTGGCAGCTTGTTGCAGCAGCTCCCGTTCACTTGAACATTTTTTTCCATTTTTTTCTAGTTTAATCTTAACTTTTATTTCTATTTAATTATTTATTGGTTTCTTTAACTGATCAGTGCACTATGGAGACCAAAGTCGCCGTGTTTGTTCTGGTCTTTCTTTTGTTTTTTTCACTTTTTTCGTCCGTGTCTGGAGACCGCGTACGGGACCCCATTGTTTACAGTAAGGATCAGCTTTTGGCCCTCCGTGGCACCGCGGTGCTGCCCCACGAGAGGCCCGACGTTCCCCGGGAGTTGAAGAGGAGGAGACAGGGGAGCCGTGCCGGACTTGCTCGCCGCGCTAGAAGGAGGAGATACAGACCCGTCCTCCCGTCCATCATCATGGGGAATGTAAGATCTCTTCCCAATAAGATGGACGAGCTAGCGGCGCTGACTCAGCACCAGAGGGACTACCGGGAGTGCAGCATCATGATGTTTACGGAAACATGGCTGACTGAGCTGACCCCAGACACGGCCACGGACCTGCACGGCTTCAAGCTTGTGCGGGCGGACAGGACGAGGGAGAGCAGTAAGAGGAAAGGAGGAGGGCTGGCAGTGTTTGTGAACGATAGATGGTGTAACTCTGGGCACATCACTATTAAAGAACAGCTCTGCTGCAGGGACATTGAACTGTTAGCTGTTGGTATGAGGCCATATTACCTGCCGCGGGAATTCTCGCATGTTATCGCGATAGCTGCGTATATCCCCCCCTCCACTAACGCTGATGCAGCCTGTGATGTTCTCCACTCTGTCACAAGCAGGCTGCAGACAGAGCACCCACAAGCCCTCCTTCTTATCTCTGTGGACTTTAATCATGCCTCTCCATCCTCCACTCTGCCCACTTTCACCCAGTATGTTACATGTTGCACTAGGGACAGTAAGATACTGGATTTGTGTTATGCCAACACCAAGGAGGCATACACCTCATCACCCCCCCTCTGCACCCAGTGTTAACTGCCCAAATTCCTCCCCCTCCCCCTCTACAACACTCAGCTCACAGCCACCCCCCACTTCTCACCTCATCAACCCAACCCCCCCACTCACACCCTCCAGCACACAGCCCCCCTGCTCCAACCTGTCTCTCACAATGACCCAGGTGAGAAACCAGCTCCGGAGGATCAAGGCAAGAAAGGCTGCAGGTCCAGACGGAATCAGCTCCAGACTCCTCAAGTCCTGCGCAGATCAGCTGTGCGGGATTGTTGAGCACATGTTCAACCTGAGCCTGAAGCTGAGGAGAGTGCCACAGCTGTGGAAAACATCCTGCGTGGTACCTGTGCCCAAGACCCCGCACCCCAAGGATCTCAACAGCTACAGGCCAGTGGCGCTGACATCCCACCTGATGAAGACCCTGGAGCGGCTGGTCCTTGTTCATCTCCGCCCCCTGGTGGGACCATCACTGGATCCACTTCAGTTTGCCTACCAGCCTGGCATTGGGGTGGATGACGCTGTGATCTTCCTCCAACACCGAGCTCTCTCTCACCTGGAGAAACCTGGGAGCACTGTGAGAATCATGTTTTTTGACTTCTCCAGTGCTTTTAATACCATACAGCCTGTACTTCTGAGAGACAAGCTGGAGCACACCGGGGTGGACCATCACCTCACACACTGGATTCTGGACTATCTCACCAACCGTCCACAGTATGTGAGGACCTGGGACTGTGTGTCCAACACGGTTGTCTGCAGCACGGGGGCCCCGCAGGGAACGGTCCTGGCTCCGTTCCTCTTCACCCTCTATACTGCAGACTTATACCTGGGTGTTCACCTGAACAATAAACTGGACTGGAGCCACAACACAACTGCACTTTATTAGAAAGGCTATCTGCTCAGGAGACTGAGGTCTTTTGGAGTGCAGGGGGCACTCCTGAAGACCTTTTATGACACCGTGGTGGCATCAGCCATCTTTTATGGAGTGGTCTGCTGGGGGAGCAGCATCTCGACGGCTGACAGAAAGAGACTTGATAAACTGATCAGGAAGGCCAGCTCTGTCCTGGGATGCCCCCTCGACTCAGTGGAGGTGGTAGGTGAGAGGAGGATGATGGCTAAGCTGTCATCCATGATTGTGAACGACTCCCACCCCCTGCAGGACACTTTAACTACACTGGAGAGCTCCTTCAGCGACAGACTGCATCACCCAAAGTGTGTGAAGGAACGTTATCGCAGGTCCTTCCTTCCTGCAGCCGTCAGACTCTATTGCCCCTTTTCCACTAGTACCTACTCAGCTCGACTCAGCTCGACTCAGCTCGACTCTACTCGGTTTAAGAGCTTTTCCATTAGGTCGTAGTACCTGCTAGCAGGTCCCATTTAGCACCTACTCAGCCGGGGTTCCAAGCGAGCTGAGTCGCGCTGAGTCGAGCTGAAAATGTGACGTTAACGCCGTGCGGGCAACTGATTGGACAGGGAGTGACGAGAGCGACTCCCGCACGAAAACAAAACCCGACATTTAAAAAAAAAAAAAAAAACGACAACAGCGGCCGTGCGCATTGATCGTCAGTGAAGTTGTCAAAGTCGGAAAGTGGTAAGCAAACCGCGATCGCGGTCAAATAAAGACGTGGAGACTTTTCTGAGCTTGGTGGCGGCCCAGAGAATCCAGAGGGAGCTGGACAGTGCGCCGGCGACTCCACCCACGGCGAGGTGCTACTCAACTGTAATGGAAAACCACCTAAACCGTGTCGAGGCGAGTAGAGTCGAGCCGAGTCGAGCTGAGTCGAGCCGAGTAGATACTAATGGAAAAGGGCCATAAAACAACCAGTGCTCCCAGTAGACCACACACTCTCCAGGACTGCACTGACTGCACTAGAATGCACATTATCAGCACCTTAACTACCCCCCACCCCCCCTCCCCACCCACATACACACATACACACACACACACACTGCACTACTGCACACACATAAAGACGAGAGGGAAGGGGTGATCCCATAAGGCTGGATCAAGTGTGACAGTTCCTGAGACCCAGGTCTGGGAGTCAGGTTCTGCCACTTGGTCTCATGGGTTCACACTAACCCTGAACCTCCGGAGTGTGTTGTCCCCCAGGTTTTGGGTTTTTTTCTTCTGTGGTTTAAATTGTTCACATAGTATTTTTCTACATTCCTTGTTTACAGTGTTTATATTGCTCTTGGTACTGTTATCTGTATATACTGGTTATTGTGTAAATTGTGCTTCGTATCTCGCTATCCACTTTGCTGCTGTGATGCGTGAAATTTCCCCACCGTGGGACTAATAAAGGAATATCTTATCTTATCTTACATCATGAAGCTCATTGAGAGAAGGCCAAGGGTTTGCAGTGCTGTCAACAAAGCAAAGAATGGCGACTTTGAGGAATCTAAAATATAAAACATATTTAGAGTTATTTAACAATTTTTTATTTGCTAAATAAGTATCTACAATGGAGAAAGTAGCAAAAATAAAGAAAAAACAAACAAAACAAAACAAAAAAAACTTTTGACTGGTAGTGTACATCCCGAGGAAAAACAATTCAGCAAATGTGTGCTGTGTTTAGTAAAATGTACAGTAAGTCTGAAGTCTAGAACCCATGGACATCATCACCAAATTCTGAGTTTCCTCCCTTTAGACGCTCTGCCAAGCCTTTGCTGCAGCTGCCTTCAGTTGCTGTTTGTTTGTGGGTCTTTCTGCCTTCAGTTTGGTCTTCAGCAGGTGAAACGCAGCTCAGTTGGTTTGAGGTCTTGGGACTGACTTGGTCATTCAAGAATATTCCACTTCTTTGCTTCTAGTAACTCTTGGGTTGCTTTTGCAGTATGTTTTGGGTCATTGTCCATCTGCACGTCCTATCAGTTTTGTGGCATTTGGCTGAATCTGAGCAGATAGTATAGCCCTATAAACATCAGAATTCATCCTGCTACTTCCATCAGCAGTCACATCATCAATCACATCATCATCAACAGCCATACATGCCCATGACATAACACTGCCTCAAGATGATGTGCTCTGCTTTGGGTTATGAGCTGTTCCTTTCATTCTCCACACTTTGTTCCTCCCATCATTCTGATACAAGTTAATCTTTGTTTCACTTGTCCAAAGAACCCTGTTCCAGAATCAGCCAGGCTTTTTTAGATTTTTTTGCAAAGTCTAATCTGGCCTTCCTGTTCTTGAGTGACGCCAGTGGTTTATAGTGCTGTATACCCTCTGTATTTATTTTCTCTTAAATGTCTCTTGACTGTAAATTTGGACGATACACCTACCTCGTTAAGAGTATTTTGGACTTCTCTAGACATTGTGAAGGGGTTTTTATTCACCAGACAAAGAATTCATTGGTCTTCCACTTTTTACCGTGGTCTTCCAGGTCTTTTGGTGTTGCTGAGCTTACCAGTGCATTGCTTCTTTTTCTTCTTTAATTATATACCAAACCGTTGATTTGGCTACTCCTAAAGTTGTTGCTATCTGTCTGATAGATTTTATTTGCTTTTTGAGCCTAATGATGGCCTCCTTCACCTGCATAGACACCTCTTTGGAGGTGTTGAGGGTTCTGATAAACAGCTACCAATTGCAAGTGCAAATGCTTGGAATGAACTCCTGACCTTTTATTATCTTAATTTGTCATTAAATGACGAAGGAAAAAGTCACACCTTGCCATGAAACTGCTTTTTAGTCAAGTGTCCAATTACTTTTAAGCCTCTGAAATTGGGGTGACAATGTATAAAACTGGCTGTAATTCCTAAAAGGTTAATGCTGTATTTTAGTCCAACCCCTTAACTTAAAGCTGAAAGTCTGCACTTCAGTCACATCTTGATTATTCCATTTCAAATCCACTGTTGGTGGTGTACAAGGGCAAAATTATGAATATTGTGTCATTGTCCATATACATTGCACATGTGCACATACATTTACAGCAATACAACCAACAGAGATGTGAAGATATATACATGCATAGATACATAGTTACTAGGAGGCTGCTGGTCAAAATTTTGGGTCTCAACTGTATGATTTTGTATTTCTAACAACAGAGAAATACAGACACAAATGCAGATTTTCAGATACTTGGTCAAATGGACATCGACTTGGCTGAACAGCGGGCAATTTATCCAAAAAGAATGAAAATGAAAAGCGGGTGTCAGCTTGTCAACTGGGGGTGCACAATGCATCAATAGAAAAATGTGCTTGGGCATAAAAATGAAATATACATTGTTAACTGTTAACAGCAGTGGGTGTTTGACCAAAAATAAACAGATTCAAGTCGAGCTGATAACTTTTCACCAGCTACAATATTAATGTGAATCACCACAAACAGAAATAACACCATGTAATCCAACAACTAACTCTGCTGTTACAAAGTCCTGCATGTTTTGCTGTCTAGCTTTGTGTGAGTCAGCTCTGCACCGGCTGAAATCTTGACTCCAGTCGCTGGAGTCAAAATTAGGCCTATGGTAAGTATGGCTGATGAAGAAACTATTGTCCATGCAGTTTTGTATTCTGGTCTGCCTGCCTGTACTAGGAGTTTTCATCTGGTCCAAAATGCAGCTGCCAGAATCCTGACCAGAACAAGGAAGTTTGTTCACGTCACACCAGTCCTGGCTTCCCTCCACCTTGCTCCGAATTCATGCCAGGGCAGATTTTAAAGGCCTTTAACCCTAACTTATAAGATTCTACATGGGCCTACCTATCTGCCCACCTGCATACTCTCATTACTTTTAAAATCAAACTTAAGACTTATTTATACTTAAACTTATATTTATGTTTAGAGTTATATTTATTTGTTGTCCCTCTTCAGATTTCTTCTGTTTTTCCCTGTCCCACCTCTGTTGTAAACATGTGGGTCTGTAAATGTCTTTGAGACTGTAAACAGTGATTTTGGGCCTCTAAATAAACTTGAACTCAAACTTCATGGGTGGCCTTAAAAACACATCATAACTGTCAATTATCCAATTAGTGTTTGATTAAGTTTCTATTGAAATGAACCAGCAAGTGAAACAGAGACAAATCCTGCTTCACTGAGGTTCCTTGTAACACCAAAAGGTGGTGCTGTTTCACACTATAACAACAACAACTCATCAGGCATGTTTTTTTTTTTTTTTTATAGCAACACTTTTTCTTTTTGGTTTAACAGAGGAAATGATATAATATAATATACTATATTTTACTAAAAGATGGCGAAGCTTCACCTGCTGTCTTAGAGGAATCTTCTCTGATGCATACATAATTACATCACTTCACCAACATATTTGGGCTACTTAATCATTTTTGAGCCATAAAATGCTGGAGTTGAGGAAAGAAAACAGCAGTTAACCTTCTCTTGTGTTAGGGTCGGTAGCGACCCGTTTGAATTTTTAAATAATTAAAAACACTATATAGGTATTTTTTATTGCATCAAGACTCCTTGACTTTGTCAGAATTTGTCAGATTATGACCCTAATCGTGTTAGGGTCGGTTTTGACCTGGTTATAATTTAAGAATATAAAACAATAATAAGTGCCAAAACTGAAATCTTATTCACACTGTCAGCCAACAGCCCACAGCCTGGCCCTCCCCCAACCACTTCAGCCTGCCCAGGACAGCTGCAGGAGTGTCAGGCCACCACAGTTTACAGCTGGTGTCAGGTTACACACCAGGCTGTAAGACACTGTAAAAAAGCTCTGGATCACTTATTTGCTGAGAATGAGTCAGAGCACATAGCAATACAGATGAGCATTCAGCTCAGTTAGTTTTTAAAGACACCACCACTGCTTTTTCCTACTGATAAGTAAGTAAATAAATAAATAAATAAATTGAATGAATGAATGAATAAATAAATAAATAAATAAATAAATATGCTGGAATGTGATACTTATCTCCAGTCTTCACTCACTCTACTGATCTCCAGTCTTCACCCACTCTTCACCCAGTCTTAAAGAGGTACAAGTCCCCCCCAATGTTCAGGCACTCCAAAAATGCCCCCCCACCCCCCACCCCCCAAAATATTGCAAGAATATATTAGCAATTCAGTATTCAAGCATTCACAAAATGTCTGCCCCCTCCAATGTTGGAAAATGGTGGATTTGGCTGTGACTGTATCTACATTTACATCCAATGAGCGTGAGCTCCCTCTGCTAGCAGCCCTGTAAATATATACAAAATAGATGTTATTATAGTTAATAATATTAAAATAATAATTAAAAAAAATATGAACATTTTAGAGATGTGTTCTAATACCCCTCAGTAATAGTCAGGTAGTATAACAACCTTTTATTTATCTATATAATTCTCTTGGGATTTTTTTGCAATTTTTTAATATTGAAAGCAAGGGGTATGGTGTCAAAAGAAAGGCCCACAAGGGGGCCCTAGACACCTATTAAAACCAATCTTTTCATGGATAAGGAAGCCTAACAAGGTAACCAAGAGATAAGAAACACATTGGATGAAAAATAATTGTTTTTTGTTGGTATTTTATGGCTGATTTAAAACACGGGTCAAAACCGACCCTAACACTAGGGAGTGAACCTGCAAATTAATACATTAGCAAGCTTAAATGTTTTTGATATTAACTACATAACACATGCTGTTATATCATGTTTTCAGTAACTTTTCCCAATCTAAAAGATGATCAGTGCATGGGAAACACTCCTGAACTCCATCAGTGAAGTGAAGTCACTCAACATCTAGATCTGCTCACCCTAATCACCAGATGTAGATTTTGGGGCATGTTTTCAGTTGCTCCATGCCAAGTGGCTGAGCAGCCCTGCTGACCTCTCCTTCAGCCTGCAGTTCTGGGTGACCACTGGACGCTCCCATCAGCCACTTAGCCAGCTCCGTAACCTAGCAACGCCATTCAGAATGCATAATTGAGTGTCATTACTGACCATTTTGGTGGGCTGACAGATGACAGTTGGCAATGTTTCTGCGGCCTCAATTCTCATCTCAGCTGAAAAGGCTGAAAGGCACTTGAGTGAATATTTGCTTGTATTTCCAGAGGAGCAAGTCCTCAGTCAAGAGGAAGAGTATCCAAATGGATAATTTCATATTGAACTACGGAGGTGATCTAATGGGTTTCTAATGAGGGAGGGGAGAGGGAGAGTAGGACTGATACCAGTTAATGTGTCTAAAACACTGTGGGGTGGGGGGCATCACATGGCATCTCCTCCCTTTGTCCCCCTGTAATTCCTCAGTTCATACTTTAACTACAACAGAGTTAGATAGATAGACAGAGAGAGAGAGAGCGAGAGAGAGAGAGAGATAGACAGACCACTTTTACACCACACAGCATAATTTTGCATGGTGTTGGTTTTATCACCTAAGACTACACATTAAAACTTGAAAACTAGGAACTTTCAGAGAATTCAAACTTTCTTCACACCAGTATTCCATCATCACAATAAAGTTGTCCACATAACTTTTCCTAAAAGCAGCAGGGTGTTTTGATGACTTTTTGAAATTGGGGCAGAGTGAAAAATGCCAATAATCACAGCCAATAATCAATTCTGTGGTTTATGAACATTGACGACTTTGTCAGAAGCAGAGCATTATACAGTGGCTGTTTCTGCCAAACATTCATATTTAAAAATGGAGGGATTTTGAGTATATGCTGTGAAATCTTTAGTACCCTTTATATTGATTTCCAAAATCAAATTAAATGGTACATTCAGATATTCAAAATCACTGGTATGGGCCTTGAAGACAGTCAGTGACTACGTTTACATGGACACCATATTCCGATTCGGGTCAATATTCTGGTTAAGGTAATTTTCCGAATAAGGTGTTTATATGCGCTGCAGCAACTGGAATATTCCATTTGCATGTTACTTGGCATATTCCCGTGTTTCGGCTTTTCCACTCTCTTGCGAAATGCGACACTCAGCCGCGGGGGGCAGCAGTACGCGTATAGGCGTCTGGTTTGCCGAAAATACAGAAGAAGAAGAAGAAGCCGTCACTATTTCTGTGTTTTCTCCTATTGATATACTCCATGATATTTAAGTCTTTCATTGCTGAAGGCAGACTGCAGTCTCCTCCTCAATCCAAAAATGCTGGCTCTTGCTGCTTTTCGCCATGCTGTTCGCCAGGTCGTTCTCCCCGCTTGCAGTAACCATGGCAACAAAGACGCCCCAGGATTCCTTGTGAATTGAGCATACGCAGACGTAACTGAATATTCTGGTACAGGGCATTTTCCGATTAAGGTGTTTACATGGCACAATATTCCGTTTGGAACAGGCATATGCCAGGGGTCTTACTCGGAATTTTCTCCAACCGGAATATCACCTTAATCGGGTTTGGTGCATGTTTACATGACTTGTGTGCCACCAGAATATTGCGGATATTCCGAATAATACAGGAATATGGTGTGCATGTAAACGCGCTCAGTGAGAACTGCAGTGCAACAATTAAATAGATTGAATGTACACACACAGACACATACACACACAGCTGTCTATAGTAATCCTATAATATTTCTATAGTAATTCAGTGGCGTCATTGCTGTTGAAAATGCACATGCTGTACCTGTGTGTTAACAAAAATTCTAGAGGGAAACTCTGGAAGACTAAATTTGGCCATCCTCATACCTAGCATGTTTGCAAACTGTATTGTTTATACAGTATTTTCTGATGTTAAAAAAAAAGTTACTTACTTTGCTGACTTGTCTCATTATTCTGCCAAAGCTGTATAATTCACACTTTACCAGCATTCAAAATCCTTATGCAACTGGTTTAATGTATTTTATTATTATTGTTGGTGTTGTTGTTGTTGTAGTTCTATCTTTAAAGTTACACTGACTTGCAAGAGGCAGTTAGATAGATAGATAGATAGATAGATAGATAGATAGATAGATAGATAGATAGATTAGCAGATTAGTGAGTGTGTTTTTGCCCTGCAGTCAGTATCGATGCCAAGAAAACAACAGAGCAGTTGTGGGCATTTTGCCATGCCACTGCTGCTGTTTTCTATGTGTGCGTGTGTGTGTGTGTGCGTGTGTGTGTGTGTGTGTGTCTGCAGCAGGCTCTGGCAGGCCATCATCACTCTTAACATCCATTCTGCTGTGGCAGCCTGCAGGCAGCAGGCAGCAGGCAGCAGGCGCAGGCTCGTCATGCAGAGGTCGACCATCTCATCCCTGATTCGACTGGGGAAATGTGGTCACAGCAAATGAAACCAAATCTCTCTCCCTTCCTTTCACACCAGCTGCTGGTGTTCCCCTGAGCTGGAATGTTAACTCCCAGTCTACTCCTCTGCAGCTGCCAGCTTCTGCTGAAAGTTGGAAAAAAAAACAAAAAAAAAAAACAACCTGCCTGCATATCACCCTCACCCCGGTAATGGAGCAGTCAGAGCACTGACAGGTCACCAGTTGGAAAAGTACAGCACTTATAGAAAAAGCTCTCAGCTTCCTTTCAGCTGCACCAAGCACTGATGCACTGACACGACCAACAGTCTTAGCCACACTTGTAATGGGAAACAAGTGACTTAAATTGTCTGTAAAAGTAAATATGTGGTTCAATGTCAAAATATAATGGTAGTTACGCTTCAGATATCTGCAGTGCAGGAATAACAGACATTCACCTCTCCAGAAGCACAGTTGTGTGAAGGACAACCCAAGTCTGTCATTGGTCCACTATCACCACCTCTTAGGCCTTGTTCAGACTGCAGGCAAATCAGATTTGTTTGTCAAAACAGTTCTTTAAGACAGGCTGTCCGCACTATTATTTGCAAGTCATCAGATGGGATTTGTGTGTCCAGACATCACCAAACTACCTGCAGGGGTCGCTATGGTAACAACGAAGGCATCAGTGTATGCTGGTAACCATGTACGCCCTGTGGCAGCATGCATTCTGCTTAGCCACTCTGATGTACTTCCGTCACTCTTGATTTGACGTTGTAATTGTGTGTCGCTTGCAGGTGATGCAAAAAAATCTGGTTATTTTTGTTTTAAATCCTATTTGAGTGTCCAGCATGTCCTGAATGAGACACATCTGTAGAAATCTGACCAGAAACACATTTCAAACCACCTCCAAATATGGTTTGGATCACATTTACAAAAATCACTTTTTTTTTTGTTTTGTTTTGTTTTGTTTTTGCTGTCCAGACTTTCTAAAATCCATCTGGACACAGGCTGGATATGCCAAAACACTGCCTTATGTCTTCCAGTGTTTTCCTGCTTGATTTGAGTCTCACAGAGCCAAAGTCATTGCAGTCTACCAAAAAGTACATATTTATTTCAGTTTAAATGCACAATATGTCACATTTTACTTGCTCTCGTATGCAAATGATCATAATACAGCAGCAGGAGTAAACAAGTGTTGTCGATGAGTGCCAGTCGGTGCTACATTAGCTCACAGGGGCCCGGTTATTTTTTGCTAACGTCAATATGATCTGAGTCGATATTTTTGACTATTTTGTTTTTTTGACTATCAATTTGTAGCCTACCAGTCAATGAGAAACTGCATGTTGGCTCATGAAAATAACACATAATGTAGAATTACATGAAGCAGAAGAGAGAAATGCAATAGATATTCAGCACACAGGTTTGCCATTTACATCCCAGAAGAAAATAAAATAAATCTTTCCATCTTACTTGAAAAATTCTACATTCTGTATCAGCTGTTTAGGGTTAGGGTCAGTATGTTTTTCCCTCAAAAACTTATTTGGGGTAAAATGAGATGTGCTCACAGGCTCTGATATCTCTGACATCTCTGCTGTAGAATCTGGTCAACACATGCATTTCAAGCTACTGATCTGACCCGTTTAGCCAGTTTGGAATAACATTATCATCATGTACTAACTACATTCGAGGAGCTAATGATCAGGTTTTACATTTGTTGTTCAGGTAAGCAACATCTGCTGTGTGTAGCTCCCATTAGCCAAACCGGTAGCTAAACACTGCTTTCTCCTTCACTTTGAGCCCATGTATAAATATCTGTCAAGCAATTTGCTCAAAACAACTTGATGCAGCTACTAGCAGAGCATTACATTGATTAAAATATGTCCACTTTGTTTTTTACGGTGGTTGTTGGACCTGATTCTTCTTGTAGCTTCTTGTAGCTCACTGATTCTTGAGAGTTGGTACAAAACATGTCCTACATAGAAAAGTCTAATTTATATTAAAAATCAATAAAATCTTCACAGTTTACATACTTCTAAAGGAGCTAAAGGAGTTGTGTATACCAGTGTCATTTTTATCACGTGTTTTTAACTTTTTTTTTTTTTTTTTTTTTATTTGTTTAAATGTCTGGTCTGTAGTTAGGACATCCATGTTATTGTACCTGTCCTCAGCAAGAGGTAACAATATTGACCTGTCCAAAAAATCTTTAAAAAGCTGTGCAAATATATATCTATTAAATAAAAAAGAATGGCTATAAATAGATAAAACAATGCATAAAGTGAACTTCAAACAATATTTTCCCTAAAGATCTGCCCATCAAAGTTGTGTCCTCAGATTCTGTCAACTCCATCAGAGTTTTTCATAATCCTCAATAATCAGGAAATAGCATGGCCAGCTATATCTTGAGGACCCCTTTTTCTCTCTCTACCTGTGCTGACTGCAGCAGTACTGCATATACTCTGGTAAGTTTTACATTTTTGATATTTTGCACAATGTTGATATTCCTACAGTCACAGCTGGAACATGTCAACTCCGTCTCTCCATTATGATAATTTTTTAAACAGTGATGCATTGAATTAAGGCATTTTAGTGAGGTTACTGAGGCAGCTAGCAACTGAGGAAAAACCAGCTCGCTGCAGTGTACAACACGTTTTAGAGGGAAAATACATTCCCTTTTGTAAACTCTGTGTAAGCTGACAGAGTTGACAGATTCACCTATAACCTCTTAATGTGGTAGTATAATGTGTGCCTTTCCCAGTATTTATATAATTATGTATTAAATTAAAAGGCCAGTGTGTTTTGGCAACATATAATAGTGAAACTGAATATTACATTGAATGGCAGTCTCTGTGGAGGGACCCGCTTCGATGTACCTATAAAGGGCTCATTATAATGTCAGGAAAAGGCAAAATTTCCTATTTTCATGGAATAATACACTAATTTAACATTCTTATAAATGTTATATTCAATTAATGTGTTTATTTTCACCATCGGATGTCGCCAAAAACTACACACTGCGCCTTAAAGATTTTAAATGAATGAATGAATAAATGAATAAATAAAATGCATCATGTCAAGACATTGAAAATCTGATCCCATAGTCTGTCAGTCGAAGAGCAAAAGAGAAGAAATGCAGAGTAGAAATTAAACAGTGACCCACAGAGAAAACATGAAATGCAAGAAAAGGAAAGGCAAAGGTGGAGGAAGAAAGTTCAAGACCAAAAAGTAATACAAATAGGTGACATGGGAGACAGGGCAAAGAGGCACCAGAGAAAGTATTGGAGAGATGCACAGAAAAGGTCCAGACAGTGAAGGTCCAGTGGTGAAGGTGCTCAGAGCATTCAAGACAGTCTCTCAGATGTGAAAGGGAGAGAAAAAAAAAAAAACTAGAAAAGGGCATTCAAGAGAAATAAAAGCTTTGAAAGAGTAGCTTAAGAAGGTAACAAAACAGCGAAACAAACTGAGAAAGCAAAAATGGCAAAGGAAAAAGACTGCAAATACTGTATAACAACATTGGACTCTCCAGGGACAGAAACTAAGAAAATGCTATCAAGGAAGCAAACTTAGATATCCAAACATCAAGAAAGACATTCTCTTCCACAACATTCTCAGAAGAGAGCTCAAGGAAAACAAACAAACTCCTGTGTCATGGTGTCAGGCACCAGCGCTGAGTTTGTCAGGCAGGATTCTCAAGAAGTATCTCCTCCTGAACAAAATTCAACAGTTTCGGTTAACTTACAAATTAATAAGAGGAAAGAAACCGACAGCACAGAAAAAGACAACATTCCACTAGGGTATCACACAGACTGTTCAAGATTTCTTCATTATCTCTGCACATGTGACAAGACGGACACCATCACTAGGAACAAGATGAAGCACCAGAGAATGATTCTGACAGACTCCAAGAACAACCTCCACACTGACTTCCTCATTAGGAACCCAACTGTGAAGCTGAGCTATTCTGCATTCTGTGCTCTGAGACCATTCAATGTTACAGCACCAAAAGCATCTGATCAGAAGACATGTCTGTGTCAAATGCATGAAAACACGTGCTTAATGCTCGAGGTCCTTAGATTGTCTGGTGTTGTGAAGTTGAGCAAACTGGATGACAGTTTTCAATTAGTTTGTTGCTGTCCAACAAGTGAGGTCTGCCTTCTTCACACATGCTCACGATGTCTAAACAAAGGCACATTTCCAACCCAAGAGCAAGACAAAATCCATGTTCAGTGGAAGCAGTGGGAGAGGGTCAAAGAATACAGTGGAATCCACATCAACACTAAGCTTTCAGAGCTCATCAAACTCTAAGAGCAAAAACTCAGAAATTAAGCCACAACACATGATTAGTGCGAAACCAGTCAAAAGAATACAGAAACACAACTGAGAACTGAAAGTACAGCAAATGTCCATGTTGTCCATGTTGACTTTGCAGAATCCTGGAGATGCAGGTATCTTTTTTTAACTTATTTTATCCTGTGTCTATCTCAATACGTCTTGTCTTGAATGAGTCTTGAATGAGCTACTGGATATTTGAATTTCCCTTCAGGGATGAATAAAGTTTTATCTATCTATCTATCTATCTATCTATCTATCTATCTATCTATCTAAAGTTCAGGCCTGCCGTTTTGGACAAAATCTGCCACGCTGCATATTGGGATGTATTACATTAAAGGTGGAAAGGTAGGGTTTTGCACAGTTTCAGTCAAAGAGAAAGGATGGTGCAGCAATCTGGACACGCATGGATCCAGTCCTAAAAGATATCAAGATGAAATATCCACAGGTTACCACTGTGCACTTTTGGTCTGATGGTCCAAGCAAACAGAACAAGCAGATTGTTTTCTACTGTCTGGAGTCCCACCTACACTGGGTTTTGAAAGAGCAACATGGAATTTTCCTACTTTCCTACTTCCCATGGTAAGGGCACCCCAGACAGCATTGGAGGAACAGTGAAAAGAACAGCTGACAACCTGGTCCTGAGAGGAAATGACATGGCGGATGGAAACATTCTTTGAAAAAGTCTCAATCAGTCTCAGGGTTTTTCAGCTGTTCTACACTGCAGAAGAATATATGCTAAAATATGACACAGTTCTCATGCAACCTCTTGAAACCGGTTCCCTCAAGAAGACAAATACACCAGGTCATCCCACATGACAACAGGATCCACCACAGACAACTACCCTGCTTTTGCAGTGAGATGTTGGTTTGCCAGTGCTTCAGCCCAGCTACCTTTTATTTCCATGGATACCCAGAGGAACAGCAGAGTGATACAAGAGTGCAAGGAAGAAAAGACCTTTGGCCATTTTGATGGAGGAGATGGAAGATGTGATAGAGGGTGAGTTGGATGAGGAGTCTCTGAAAGGTCCTGAGGGTACTATGATAGTAACTACTGTTAGCAGCCTTAATAATGGAGACTGGCTAGCAGTAGTGTATGATGGCCACTGGTGGCTAACCAAGACAATTGCTGTGGATGCTGAGCACCAAGATGTGAAAGTGGAGTTTCTGCATCCCCATGGACCAACAGCAAAGGTTAAACCTAAGCTTGGCGGGATGTCTGTTTCTGCCCAGTTGAAGATATAGTAAAACTAACTGGAAATGTATCACCACTCCAATCAAGAACAAGAGAGATCTACAGCATAGCCCCTGATGTGATTGACCTAATAGAGCGTGAGCATGTCTGACACCTGTTGCTCAAGGCATAAGTGAAGATTAGACAAAAATGAAATCTTAAGTAAGCTAATTGATCCTGTTTCTAGGCTACATATTTTATGTGAGCAGTATTGTTGTTAAGGAATCTCAATTTAAAATCACACTCTTTGTGAAGTAATGGGCAATCACACACACACACACACACACACACACTCGAATCATGATGAAGAGCAAGCAAATGAACAACTGACGGTATTGAATTGTTATTTGTCTGACACTTTTCATTTATGTTTCCAGTGAGCTACAGAAGCCACACTAGAGGACCCACACAGATTCAGAAGGAGGTGGAGGAAGAGTAAAAGAGGGGGAGATGGAGGATGTGGAGGAGAGGAGGAGTAGAGGAGGAACTGGAGGAGGAGGGGAGAGGAACACAGGAGGAGAAGAAGGGGAGTAGAGGTGGATGAGAAGGAGGAGAGGAGGAAGTGGTGGAGGAGAGGTAGATGAAGGCAAGGGGAGAGGAGGGCAAACAGAGGAGAAGAAGGAGGGCCCCTGTTTTCCATCATAGTTGATAGTTGGAAATGGTGTAATTTATAGTATGTTTATTATTATTATCGATTTACTGTATGTTCAGTATAATACAAGGAGTAGTTAGTTCTTCATCTGTTGTCAGCTCAGTCTATTTAAAAACATATTTGTTTGTTAATCAGTAATGCACATCAATTTTTGTCAACACTGTCAGTTCTTCGTCAACACTGTCAGATGTATGTTTTTGTTAATTTTTGGAAAAAAATTATATTCTTTGTTCAGGTTATGTTTATGTAATAAAGGGACATTTGATCTACGTCCTCTTATGTCTTATTTATATAAGGAAATTGTTTTTTATAGTATTAAAATTTAAAACAAAGATTAAAAAATGCAGACATTTAGAAATCAGTGTTTTCAGAATAGTGTGAAATCACAACATAATTTTATATATTGTATTTATTACATATCAGAGTAACTAAGCACCATTCCAACATATTTCAGGACTTCATGTTGGACTGGAAGAATTAAAATTGTATACTTTTTAGTGTGTCTGACGGAGTTGACACAAATCATGTTCTAAAGTGAATGATGTTTCTTTTTCTTTTTTTTTAATTTAGTGGGGTTTTTTTATATTTAGAACCTGTTCCTTTACATGGTTAAATAGCTAAAACTTTTCTCCACAGACATATACAATTCCAATAAATATAGTGTGCATTTTTAAAAAATGATTTTTAAAACCTGTTCTGTCCCTTTTCTCAAGAATGCCTGAGCTCCTTTTAACATCTGTTGCCTGGTGTTTAAGCCTAACCAGTGGCCTCTAAAAATGATGGATGAAATACTATTTATCTTATAACGCCCATACTCCTGAATCTATATACAGGCACGGACAGGAATAGTGTAGCTCCTAGATAGTGCTCCATAAAATAATATGGTAGGGCCTTATTGTACATCCACTTATTGTTATTACTTGTTGTTATCCACTTATTATCTAACTCCAGTAATTACATATTTTGTGGCTATTTCAATTTATGCTGTCATTTAAAATATTTTACATGATTTACACTGATAGAAGAATGGTATTTAGTTTGACTTAATGTTCTCAGTCATATTATCTTGCTGTTATTTATGTCTTTAAGGTCTTATCTGTGTGTAATATAGGACTCCAGATGGAGACAATTTTGTTTTGTAGTTTGGCAGTTTATAAAATAAATCCATGTATTTTCCATTTTATTCCTGCTTAATTTATGCCTTGTGGATGTTAATTAGTTCAGTTTGCAAGCTGTAAACAGCATGTGGAATATTAGAACTTGGACAACACCACAAGTCAGAAACTTTACATCTGGCTTATGTGGCAAAGGCAGGTTTTACTTTGATTTTGTAAGTACAGTGTACATTCATTGAGTTTGGTTTGCCATGCTACAACATTCAAAGGCGGCAAGAATCTTTACTTCCTTTGTATGGCAGGGCAATATATTGATATTGTATCTCTCATGGTATAGGACAAGATATGATCTGGGATTTTGGACATCAAAACATTGTCATATGGCATGACTGCTGTCTTCCTAGTTTTAAAGGCTGCATCACATTAGAAGGAGGCACATAAAAATGCACATTGAAAAATAAATTGTAGTAATTCACTCAATAAAACAGGAACACGGAAACACTTCAATGAATCTCAACAATCTTAACTGAGGAAATGCTGGAGGCAGGGTTGAGACCACAAAGAAATAGATAAAAACTTAAAGTAGCAAAATGAAATAGCAATGAAAAGGGCGAGTGATTAAAAAAAAAAAAAAAACCTCGGTTTTCTGAACGTATCCCCTTACCATTCTTGCAATTTCTGGTGTGTATAAGAGTTACAACACCATGATGGATATATACACTATATTACCAAAAGTATTCGCTCACCTGCCTTTACTCATACTATGAACTGAAGTGCCATCCCATTCCTAACCCATAGAGTTCAATATGATGTCGGTCCACCTTTTGCAGCTATTACAGCTTCAACTCTTCTGGGAAGACTGTCCACAAGGTTGAGGAGAGTGTTTATAGGAATTTTTGACCATTCTTCCAAAAGCGCATTGGTGAGGTCACACACTGATGTTGGTCGAGAAGGCCTGGCTCTCAGTCTCCGCTCGAATTCATCCCAAAGGTGTTCTATCGGGTTCAGGTCAGGACTCTGTGCAGGCCAGTCAAGTTCATCCACACCAGACTCTGTCATCCATGTCTTTATGGACCTTGCTTTGTGCACTGGTGCACAGTCATGTTGGAAGAGGAAGGGGCCCGCTCCAAACTGTTCCCACAAGGTTGGGAGCATGGAATTGTCCAAAATGTTTTGGTATCCTGAAGCATTCAAAGTTCCTTTCACTGGAACTAAGGGGCCAAGCCCAGCTCCTGAAAAACAACCCCACACCATAATTCCTCCTCCACCAAATTTCACAGTCGGCACAATGCAGTCTGAAATGTACCGTTCTCCTGGCAACCTCCAAACCCAGACTCGTCCATCAGATTGCCAGATGGAAAAGCGTGATTCATCACTCCAGAGAACGCGTCTCCACTGCTCTAGAGGCCAGTGGCGGCGTGCTTTACACCATTGCATCCGATGCTTTGCATTGCACTTGGTGATGTGTGGCTTGGCTGCAGCTGCTTTGCCATGGAAACCCATTCCATGAAGCTCTCTGCGTACTGTACTTGGGCTAATCTGAAGGTCACATGAAGTTTGTAGCTCTGTAGCAATTGACTGTGCAGAAAGTCGGCGACCTCTTTGCACTATGCGCTTCAGCATCCGCTGACCCCTCTCCGTCACTTTACGTGGCCTACCACTTCGTGGCTGAGTTGCTGTTGTTCCCAAACGCTTCCATTTTGTTATAATAGAGCTGACAGTTGACTGTGGAATATTTAGGAGCGAGGAAATTTCACGACTGGATTTGTTGCACAGGTGGCATCCTATGACAGTTCCACGCTGGAATTCACTGAGCTCCTGAGAGCGGCCCATTCTTTCACAAATGTCTTGTTTCACAGTCTGCATGCCTGAGTGCTTGATTTTATACACCTGTGGCCAGGCCAAGTGATTAGGACACCTGATTCTGATCATTTGAATGGGTGAGCGAATACTTTTGGTAATATAGTGTATGAAGCCATTCCCATATTCAATTATGTGTTGTTGTAGCAATTTCTATGTTTTTATGTATTTTTATGTATTTTTGACCATTGGATATTTAATAAAATGGTCAAAAATCCATCCAAAATACCACATTATGACACCAAGACCTTGAGGAAAAGTCATGCTTTGATTTGGTGTCAAAAACTTTTGACATTTGGAGACTTCTATAAGAACTGCATTTTTTGGTGATTGGATGATGAACATTCTGTTATGGAAACATCTCACAAACTCCCCTTTATTAACAAAATACCTGGAAAATCAGACATCCTCTGAATGCTCTGTGGCTGTACAGTTTCATGAGGCTGATTATCCTTGAAGTCACTACAGGTCATTTTATACAGTTATGACAAGTTTCAAAAATGGTCTCACTACAAAGACATGACTGTTATGAGGCTAACACACTGAAAAAACAAACTAATATTTCCTTGATAAAATGATAAAAACCTAACAGTTTGAATTAACGTTTTCCAAGTAAATTTTACTCTTGTAATATCAAGTACAACTCACAACAGAATCAAATAAAATATATTTAACATTAAATTTAACATTTGTGAAGATATTAAGTAAATGGTATTTCTTATATTTAAGTGAGAGGTATTTTAACAAAGTAAGTAAAGTGTAATTATTTTTTCCATAGACAGGAACATCACTTACATGAAAATATTAAGAAAATTTTATATATCTGTATTATTTACTGTTACTGTTACTGCATTTGATATACTTTTATCTCAAATCACACAACTAAAATACAGTAAAATTGACAGTTTATTTTGTTAACATTGAACACAATCAAAGAACTTGTAATTAGTTACGCCACAATTGTTTGATTTGTAACTGTAATGTGATCACATTACAGTTACAGTTATGCATTACATTACTGTGTTAGAGATGAATGTAATGTAATACAGTGCTTTGTAATGTGTTACCTTCAACACTGCATTTAATTCAGAAGTTAGTTCGCTCCGCCAAACAAAACAAGACAAATAACGCTAATCAAGTTATCCTGCATACTTAATACACTACACATAGACGCCATTGTTTGCTCTCTGCAATATAACATAAGCAACTAAGAGTCAAACTATCAAACCCATATGTTATTACAAATTTAAAACAGAAAGACAGTAATTTACATTTCACTCGAACTAACCTAGCCCAGCCATGCAGCACCTGTGTGACAAACAGCCTGATGCCAACCAGCATTTTCTTTGATGCCACTAGCGTCTTGTTCTGGGAGTGGCCAAACCCAGCTCAGCCATCTGATGCAGCATTACAGAAAACACACAATCTCCTCTTGTCCAAATGTGCATGCGCAGATTCAAATATACACTATACTTTCTGATTAGTTAGAGTTATTTAGTATTTTCAGGTTGATGACTATTAAACATTTAATACTACAAGTAACTCTGCAATAAAAACTTACTCTTCCCACACAGTGCATTTATTACATGAATAAAAGATGTACATATTTATAGTTTTACTATAGAAATTCTAGTTTTCCCAGAATCGTAATATTACAATATAGAAATTATGAAAGCTAATTCATTATAGTTCAGTGTTCCCAAACACAGTCCTCAAGGGCCGCCTGTCCTGCAGGTTTTGTTTCAGCTCTGCTCTTTCACACCTGATCCATTTAAGGGCTTCATGCTGATTGGTTGAAGCAGATCTACTTAAACAGGGCATGCAGGAAGATGTGTTGGCCTTAATTGGGTCAGGTGTGCAAGAGCAGAGCTGAAACCAAAACCTGCAGGACAGGCGGTCCTTGAGGACTGGGTTGAGGAACACTGTTATAGTTTACTCCACCACAAAGTTTGTTTTTTCAGTGTATCATCACACATGAATCAAAGGTGGTTCACTGAATCCACAAGAGTCTTAGTTTTCTAATCAAACCCAATTTATGCAACTCCATGACTGCACAACTACACCATTTTACAACAGGCCAAAAGAACACATTTGGACTCCATGGTTTGTGGCCCAAACTGCGGAATTATCTTAAGGTAGGCATGTCTACAAAGGGGAGACCCATGGGTGCCCATAGAATCCACTTTCGTACAGCTATCTTGAGGTCAGAAGTCAAGGGACCCCACTGAAAATAGCCATGCCATTTTCTCCCCTCAAAATTTAGCCAAACTTTGCAATGATATTTAGCCCACTCAGCGGTAACCTAACATGACATACTTGGGGCCCTATCTTGTGCCACCCGCTATCCGCTGCCACTACCCGCTACCCGCAAATTGCGGATTTAGGAACTTCCGCTATCCCTAAACGGTATCTTGCGCCACCCGCTACCCGCTATCCGTTATGCCGACTCCGTCATTTGTGCCTGGAGGTGAGTCCGTGGGCGTGTTTCATGCGCTATCCCTAAAATTGCTATCTTGCGCACACTCTTTAGGGAAAGCGGATAGCGGGTGGTCCGGACCACCTGCTATCCGCTATCCCTAAAGTTTGGGCTGTTACGAGAGTGCGCCCAGGCGGCTTCAATGCCCCGACGGAGCCTCGCCACGCACACGGTCGGACTGATACCGGGACGCCGCCGGAATGGACTGAGTATATTACTCATATAGACTGTTTAGAGGAAAGACTGTTTTAATTGGACACTTACGCCAGCACGTTTTATTGTTTTATCATAAGCCAGCAGCTGTGCTATATTTTTATTTTTAATATTTTATTTGCCCAATCTACCTTGTCAATAAATTAGTTTACACATAGTTCCACCTCTGCCTCTTGTGTGTGTGTGGTGTGACCCGGGGATTTTACTCAATCAGTACAACCTTGTGACACGTCCACTTGGACACATGTGGCTCCACCTCCCGAATTAACTCGCCTATAATATAATATATAATATGTATATAAAGCCAACTTGCTTTAGCCTCAGTAGAAGCCCTGAGAAAATCTACCTCCCTCTCTCCATCGCGGGTTTAGGATTTAGGATTTAGGATAGCGCATCCTGCCCTTAAAGGCAATGGCACCTGGCACACTGGTTGGTTTAACTGGCGTAACGCCCCAAACACACCTATGCATAATATAGCGGGTAGCGCAGGTGTTTTGCGGATAGCGGGAGGTGCACAAGATAGCAACTTTTACGGGGGAATGCCTCTTCCTAAATCCTAAATCCGCAAATAGCGGGTTTAGGGAGTCTGGCGCAAGATAGGGCACTTGATGTCCTGGATTCTTTAGGTTGTCTAGTTTCACATGATGCCAGTATCTTCACTCAAGCTTTAAAATTCAGCCCACTCCTCTGAAAGACAGTAAGTCAGCCAGACCTGCTAGTGGGCCATTGGAACAGCAGTGTGTTAATAGACTTTTTTAGCTGTTCTTCTATTTGTCTTCACCTGCTTGGTCATCCTATTCACATTATTAATGACTGTTCAAAAATCTCTTATATGTAAATATTTAATGAAAGCATATTTAATGATTGGTATAATATTGTTAGGATACAGTATCAAGGTACTTGGTCAAAGATATTTTGATATTAGATTTGGCAACGGCGGCGCATATGCATGCAGCAGCTGGTGGCTCCCTCAATTTTAGCATAAAGAGGAGCGATTCTCTTGTTTTTATTGCTGAGAATCGTGTCACTTGTGGTTGTATTACTTATGATGGTGTATTACTTATGACACTTGTCAATATCAGAAGAGGAAGTGCAATAATTGGATTGAGTGCCGCGGACCTTGAGACGATCTCTGCTCTCGGCATCTCAAGATCCGACAACCAAAACATTGGGATCAGACGTCATCGCAAGCGGTGCAGTCGACCCAGGAAGAGAGGGAAACAAGCCGGGATAAGACTTAAGTTAAGAAGGCTTGGACCCAAGGCTGTTCCACTTTCCAGCCTACTCCTGGCAAATGTCAGGTCACAGGAAAATAAAATGGATGAGATAAGGCTCAGGCTGACCCAGCAGAATGAAACCAGAAACTGCGGTGCTCTCATCCTTACAGAGACGTGGCTCCATAACAACTCCGGTAAGACGAGAGGGGGCGGGCTCTGTGTGTACATCAATGATGCTTGGTGCTCAGGTGCAGTCAGAGTGAATGGAAAATGTTCACCTGACATTGAGTTTTTACTGCTGAGATGTCGGCCATATTACTTGCCTAGAGAATTCACCAGTGTGTTTGTTGCTGCCGTTTACATTCCACCGGATGCAAATCCAAAAAATGCACTCCAGGAATTGTATGAGGTCATCAGCAGTCACATGGCAAAACAGTCAGATGCTGTTATTATTGTTGCTGGGGATTTTAATCAAACGGACCTCAGAACTGTTCTGCCAAGATTCCACCAGCACGTCCACATCCCCACCAGAGGAAACAACACACTGGACCATGTCTACACCAATGTTCCTGGCAGCTACAGAGCCCTCCCTCGTCCTCATTTTGGCCAGTCAGACCACATCTCCCTGCTTCTCCTGCCTACCTACATCCAGCTGACAAAAAGGGTCAAACCAACTGTAAAAACAGTTAAAGTGTGGACAGATGAAGCTGCAGCAGCTCTACAGGACTGTTTTGAATGCAGGGACTGGCAGATCAAAGATTCTGCTACCCAGGAGAACCATATTGACCTTGAAGAATACGCATCATCAGTGACATACATCAGCAAATGTGCTGATGATATGGTAAAAATAAGGACAGTTAAATCACTCCCTAATGAGAAAGCCTGGATGAATGGAGAGGTGAGAGCTCTATGTAGAGCCAAAAAAGCTGCCTTCAAGTCAGGTGACAAAGAAGCCTACAACACTGCCAGAGCAAAACTGAAAGCTTCTGAAAGCATCTGCAGAGACTGGAGAGAGACCTCAACACCAACAACAGCAAAGACTTGTGGCAAGCAGTCAAAAGTGTGACAGGCTACAAAAGCAGGAGCGCTCCCATCATGTGTGAGGCCACGTTACCAGACGAGCTAAACACATTCTATGCTCGCTTTGACCTCCTCAGCAGAGAGTCAGCTGTAAAGTCTACTCCGCCTCCAGAGGACCGGCCACTGTCAGTATCCACAGTGGATGTGAGGAAAGTCCTGCTGAAAGTGAATATGAGTAAAGCTGCTGGGCCTGATAACATCCCTGGCCGTGTACTAAAAACATGTGCCAACCAGCTAGTAGATGTCATTACTGACATTTTCAACATATCGCTGTCACAGGAGAGTTCCATCTGCTTCAAGACAGCCACCATCATCCCTGTGCCTAAAAAGTCTGCAGTGTCTGATCTAAATGACTACCGCCCTGTGGCACTCACCCCCATCCTGATGAAGTGCTTTGAGAAACTGGTTCTCCAGCACATAAAGAACAGCATCCCTGCCAGTCTGGACCCTCAGCAGTTTGCATTCAGAACCAACAGATCCACAGAGGATGCCATCTCCACTGCTCTCCACTCAGTCTTCACTCACCTTGAGAAAAGCAACACCTACGCCAGAATGCTGTTTGTTGATTTCAGCTCAGCTTTCAACACAATCTCCCCCATGAAGCTGATTGGAAAACTGAACACTCTGGGCATCAGTACCACTCTCTGCAACTGGATACTGGACTTCCTCACAAACAGACCCCAGTCAGTTCGGATTGGCAGTCTCTCCTCCTCCACTCTAGTGCTCAACACTGGAGCCCCCCAGGGCTGTGTGCTCAGCCCCCTCCTGTTCACGCTGTAGACCCACGACTGCATCCCCCGACATGGAGAGAACTCTATTGTGAAGTTCGCAGATAACACCACCATCATCGGCCGGATTTCCAACAATGATGAGTTTTCATATCGGGAGGAAATCAACCATCTTGCAGAATCGTGCACAGAAAACAACCTACTGCTCAACGTCAGCAAAACCAAAGAGCTGATAGTCGATTTTAGAAAAAAGGAGGCAAAGACACACAACCCTGTCTATGTCAATGAAGCTGAGGTGGAGCAAGTGAGCAGTTTTAAGTTCCTGGGAGTCAACATCACAGAGAACCTGACATGGACTTCACATATCTCTGCCCTGGTTAAAAAAAGCTCAGAAACGGCTGTATTTCTTAAGGAAACTTAAGAAAGCAAAATTCCCACGCCAAGTTCTTGTCAACTTCTACAAAGGAGCGATTAAAGCATCCTGGCTGGAAACATCACAAACTGACATGGGATGTGCACGGCCCAGGACAGGAAGACTCTGCAACGAGTGATTAAAACTGCCCAAAACATCATTGGCACCCATCTACCAAGCCTCAGTGATATCGGGGAGGTGAGGTGCCTGCGCAGAGCCAAAAGGATCCTAAAAGACAACACCCACCCCAGCCACAGCCTGTTCACCCTGCTGCCGTCAGGCAAAAGATACAGAAGTATCTGCTGCTGTACCACCAGACTACAGAGCAGCTTCCTCCCTCAGGCTGTGAGACTACTAAATGCACCATCTGCACTCCTCCATGTTTAATAATTTTATTTTTTATACAATCGATTCATCAATCAAGATTAATGACCAATAAACTTCCTTGTATCCTTGTATCCTTTTGTCTACTCCTACTCCTTTGTAATGGATGATACAACTAAAAAGGCTGGTTTTAGCTTATAGTCAATACTTGAGTTTCTGAGTGTGAAAAATCAAGTCTGCACAGCAGAAGTGGAACTCTGTGCCTGAGCCATTACATGGGCCTCTCGGATAAAACACGGTGTAATAATATAAGATGCTCAAGCCGCCTACTCGCCCCTCTCCACCCTGCTTCTGCAGTCTGGACTCAGGTCAGGCCAGCTGCCAAGCAATTCATTGTCACCTGCTGATTATAGTTATTTCAACACCACATTTACATTGTTGTAATTATCTTTCGCTTTCTGGCGCCTTTTATGCCAAGCACCCATGTGATTCAGTTGCTGCTCTTTTTCATGTCAGCATTATGGATATTTCTCCAAGAAAATCTGTAGCCTGAGTGTGTGACTTTTCTGCTGTACCTCTGTTACCATTCATGCAGAAAGCATTTTTGGAGAAAATCAGCAGTCTGGAAAAGAGTTTACTAAACTCTTTTCTAACCCTTCAACACTGCAGCACCTTGACATTATAGAGACTCATAATGCCAAGCTGCTGCTGGGAGGAAATGTGTCTAGAACTGACTGCTTTGCCGTAATGACATAATGGCATAAAGACAAAGTTATGGCTTGACATTTGACTGTCTGCATGATACACTTTTTATTTATTGTGTTTTATAACAGATGGTAAAAGTGTGTCAGTTTGACTCTCAGTTATGAGAGGCTGCAAGCGCCCACTCTCCCATCTCAGCCTACCTCCGCAGTCTGGACTGCCACTTAAAAGCCATACAGTCACAGTCAGGGCAGAACGTGTGTGTGTGTGTGTGTGTGTGTGTGTGTGTGTGTGTCCATCCGCAAATCCACTGCAAAAAACAACACATGTTCTGTTATTTGTCTTTACACAAGATCTGATGGTATCCAAAAAAGTGCTCTGTGGACCACATAGAACCCTGGCATCATGGATCAGTAAAAATAATGAAAACTGAAGATGACTGTAGAATTTCAGCTACTTTTAAAGCTTTTTTTCAGTAACAGTCCCCCTTTAAAATAGTTTTTTTCTGCCTAGTACCCCCTGACCAGTGCAAAAAAAAAAAAAAAAAAAGTAGAAAAAATAACTCTGTTGTCGTTTATCTTTTTTCTCTGGACTTTTTTTTTTTTTTTTTTTTTTTTTGTCTTGGCTTTCTGGCCATAATAAGCAAATGTCTTCCATCTACAAACAACGGCAGCGGATTTAAACCACAAACACACATTTGATAAGTTAAGGAAATCTGGAGGGAACACTGAATAGAAAATGTGCTTTATTAGACATACATACATTTACATACATTATATTGAATCATAAAACCATGAAACTAGACAAGCAATTAAAAAACACTGAAGTAAACATGCAGAACATAAAGACATCAAAGGACCTATACAAATATAGAAAATCACACTTATGCATTTTTCAGGTGCAGTGTTATTGTAAAAGAAAACAATGTTTCAAACTGCTTCTCAATCGGGGGTCCGGATTCCCCAGGGCACCAGCTTTCATCATGATTTATGGTATAGGAAAAATAACATTCAAACTATGCAAATTTATAATCACACCTTTTAAAAAAGATGTTTCTATTTGATCTTCTTTCTTGTGAGAGGTTAAATAGTTAAATAGTTTACAGCTACTCTGCCTCCTCTTTTAAACAATGAGCTGAAACAAATCAAATGAGCTGTTTGCTTCATTTTACAGGGTCATGAGACAAAAGGCCTGACAGCTAGCAGTCAGGGGGACAGCTGTTTGCTGCTCTCAGTGAACCTCTGCGTTTCTCAGGCCCTCATTGAAACCTGTGGCAGTGTCTCAACTCAGAGGCTGCAGCCTTCCAGGGCTTCATTTGAAGACCGGTTGTATCAAAGTGCGTGACTAGGCTGTCCTATTTGAAAAGTTCACGAAGGTTCCTTCAAACGCGGCAAAGAAATGGCTGAATTTGGAGGACACAACCAGTGTATCCTCCATGACGCCGCATATCCCAGAATTCACTTCAGCATTGACGGGGGGAGTTGAGAGCAGCAGATGAACAGGACAACTACAGTAAGTTTTTGACAATTTCGTATTTTTTGACAATTTAACTATTTCATCACTAAATATGAAAATTAGTGGTGAATCAAAAGTTTGATACAATGTTTTCAGAGTTTAGAAGCTCCATAAACTGGAGTGACAGCTGGCTGCAGCCTGCGGGGGTAACTAGCAAACCAGCCCAGCCACGGAGCTGCTGTGATCTGGCTGGAGCTCTGCCAAGAGACAAGAGACTTTTATTTCCCCAGCAGCTCATCTGTGTCACCCAAATTAGTTTGAAAGGTGAGGGTTATGTTTAGTATTTATATATGCTGGAGATCTATGTTGTCATTTAATTTGACATGTTTGTCAGTACAGTTGACCTAACATCTGACTGTCCACCCAGAACCCGCACACGCCCGAGCTGTGTGTGTGTGTGTGTGTGTGTGTGTGAGAGAGAGAGAGAGAGAGAGAAGGAGAGGCAGAGAGGGAGAGAGAGAAGGTGGAACGTGGTAATAACATTTATATCAGCAGTCCTTTAGAGAGAGAGAGAGAGAGAGAGATGCATTTGTGTTTTTTTTCCCCCAAATATTGCAAACTTGCCCTGCAGTCTTCTGTCCTACTCGAGTGGCGCCGCGTGAGGTGGCAGCCTGTTGCAGCAGCTCCCGTGTGTATCTAAGTTTTTGTATTTTTTCTTTTGTAATTTCTATACTGCCACCTGTACTTTTCCACCAGTCATTGTCTAATCACTAGGGACAACGACTTTTTCTCTCTTTTTAAACTTTCTGGCCGTTTTTTGGACACTTTTTGCACTTATGGCAGCAGAGGGTCACAGACGCGATGGTGAGTGCATTATTTATACTCACGACCAGCTGATTGCGCTGCATAAACCTGTGCTGCTGCCTGGAGCGAGGACTGACATCCCGGAGGAGCTGCGGAGGAGGCGCCGGGGGCGCAGAGCTGGAGACAAACTGAAGGCAAAGAAGAGGAGATTTCGCCCAGCGGTACCAGCGATTATCATGGGGAACGTGAGGTCTCTGGGGAATAAGACGGACGAGCTCGCTGCACTGATTAAGACTCAGAGGGAATATAGGGAGTGTAGTGTGTTTTGTTTCACTGAGACATGGCTGCACTCGCACATCCCGGACCACAGCGTGGCGGCACCCGGCTTCAGCGTTGTTCGTGCAGACAGAGACGTTATTAGCAGCGGTAAGAGGAAGGGAGGAGGGATTGCACTGTATGTGAGTGAGAGGTGGTGTAATCCCGGACATGTGCATGTGAAGGTATGTCTCTGTAACCTGGACATTGAACTGGTTGCTGTGGGAATGCGTCCGTATTACCTGCCTCGGGAATTCACGTCCGCCATTGTGATCGCTGTTTACATCCCCCCATCAGCTGATGCACCGACGGCCTGTGATGTCATCACCTCCACCGTTGCCAGTGTACAGACTCAACACCCCAATGCCTTCACTGTTATTACTGGAGACTTTAATCATGTCTCACTGGACAAACTACTGCCAACCTTTCACCAGTATGTTAACTGCCCCACCAGAGAAAATAAAACCTTGGATCTGCTGTATGCAAACACTAGTGATGCATACAACACCACAGCCCTTCCTACCCTTGGCAGATCAGATCACAACCTGGTCCTGTTAACCCCCAAGTATGTCCCCCTTGTTAAGGGGCAGCCTGTTCACACCAGGACGGTGAGGAAGTGGACTCAAGAGGCTGCTGAAGCACTGCAGGACTGCTTCGAGACAACGGACTGGGATGTACTCTGTGAGCCACACGGGGAGGACATCAACAACATGACGGACTGCATCACAGAATACATCAGGTTCTGTGAAAACACCACCATACCAACCCGGACTGTACGCTGCTACCCCAACAACAAGCCATGGATCACCAGCGACCTGAAAGCACTCCTCAACAAGAAGAAGAGGGCTTTCAGGTCTGGAGACAGAGAGGAACTGAGGAGAGTGCAACACGAACTCAGGGAGAAACTGAGGGGGTGCAAAGACAGCTACAGGAGGAAGCTGGAGGCCAAACTCCAGCAGTGGTTTGAAATTTGCCTTTCCATGCATTAGGTGACTGCTATCATGTGACTGGCTTTGTCAATCTGTGAAGCCTCGCATGAATTGACACTTGCAAATTAGCTCAGTGAGATAGAAGGTAGTCCTTGGTTTCAGAGATTGTGAGTTCAAGCCTCAACTGATGCAAATGCACTTTAAAATGCCACTTTTCTTTTCATCTTCCTATTCTCCACTTGTTGCTCAGAATTGCCTAAAATTGCCCGGCCCCGACCATTGCTGCGCAGCAGCTAAAATTAATATTGTGTTTACTTTACTTGTGCAAAGAAAGTATTCAGACCCCCTTCTCTTTTTTCATTTGTTATATTGCAGCCTGATGCTACAATCGTTTAAATTCATTTTTTCTCTCATTAAGCTACATTCAGTACCCCATAATGACAAAGTGAAAACAGAATTGTAGAAATTTTGGAAATTTATTAAAAAGAAAAAACTGAAATATCACATTGACATAAGTATGCAAACCCTTTACTCAGTACTCAGTTGACAGCAATTACAGCCTTGAGTCTTTTTGGATATGACAACAAGCTTTGCGCACCTGGATTTCTGCTCTTTCGGCTCTGGCTGGGCTGCTCTAGGACATTCACAGAGCCTAAGCCACTCCTTTGTTGTCTTGGCTGTGTTCTTAGGGTCATTGTCATGTTGGAACGTGAACCTTTGGCCTAGTCTGAAGTCCTGAGCACTGTGGCACAGGTTTTCATTGAGGATATCTCTGTACTTTGCTCCATTCAGCCTGCCCTCAACCCTGACCAGTGTCCCAGTCCCTGCTGCTGAAAAACACCCCCACAGCATGATGCTGCCACCACCATGCTTCACTGTTGGGATGGTACTGGGCAGGTGATGAGCGGTACCTGGTTTCCTCCAGACATAACGTTTGGAATTGAGGCCAAACAGTTCAATCTTGGTTTCATCAGACCAGAGGCCTGTTGCACAAAACTAGGATAAGGGATTAAGCCGGGATATCTTGGTTATCCTGGATTAATTTATCCTTGATCCGGTTGCACAAAAGTAGGATAGTGGATAGCAGGATATGTTTTGATATAAGTTACCATGGAGATATATTCTGTGGAGCTAGCCTGCTCCAGACCAGGCTAAGTTCCAGGATTTATTTAATCTTATCCCTTATCTCAGTCAACAGTCACCACAAACGGAAACTAAACGTTATTCCACTGCCCACTACACATTGTTATCACATCGACACCTTCCTAAAATAATCGCCTAAGTCATTTTTTCAGGACACAAAAAAATTCACCAAAAATTAACTATGATATTTATTGATAATTTCACTCAAAAATGTTATATAAAAAAAGATGACTACTGACATACTAAAAACAATGTCAGTCAATTATGTAACATAACAGAAATAAATGACTTTCAAATTTCTGAACATGCCTTTGTTGACTTAGGCAATTGTAATATGTTATATGCCAAAGTTATACTAAACCTCATCACTTACCAATTGAGGATGAGCCCTGGATCATTGAAATAACTTCACTGGCAGAGAAAATTTTCTTTCTTCTTGATACCGCTGCCATCTTGAAATGCTTAAAATAGCCTAAAAACGTTTTTTTTTTTGTTTTGTTTTTTTTTTTGCCTTAGGCAAAAATAAAACTACCAAAGTCACAGTTTTGCACACAATTGATTTAGGCAGTTATACTTCAGGGGTAGAATGGCATGACCTGTTCTGATGCTGGTGATTTCACCAGAGGTGGCCAGCATCAAGAGGAGATGATTTAGGCAAAAAACTCATTTTTGACAAAAAAAAAAAAAAAAAGACTTAGGCCATTATTTTAGTAAAGTGTCGAAACTAGACCCCCTGTCATTTAAACATTTGTGATCATTAATTTGATGATAAATGATTATTTTATATGTTGCAATATTAGATAATTTACAGTTTCCCATAGACTATAAAACACACATCCCATATAAATATAAATACACATCAAAGAGTAACATGACATTCCTTTATTGAATAAGGATAAATCAAAGCAGGTAAACAATCAGCTCCTCCTCACAGTGACTCTACATGATAGAAAGCACAGAATCAAAGCATATTATACAATACAAGAATAAAGACACATTCAAAGGTCTGTATGTAATACACCCTGCATGTGTGCACACTGAAATAAATGCAGGACAAATCCATACACAACAAATGAACAGACAAATGAATGGATGCAGTAGCAAGCTTGTATACACACAGTATACAGCACTAACGACAAAAGAGGCCAAATCAGTTTAAATACAATTAAGCATTTTTTTTTTTTAATTCCTCTGCCAATGCAGGCCATATTTAACTGAAATTCACAGCATGCATCTCTGCCACTGCAGGACATATTTAACTTAAATTTAAAGCATGCATGTGAACTAAAATAATTTGTGAACATGTGAACATATTGGTCCCTGAGCAGCCGACCACTGTCGTCATCAGGGAAGATGCAGGATTGTCCCAGTCTGTGTGATGGCACTCTGGGGGCCCTCTCCTTCCTCAGGCAGGCCACACTGTGGAGGACAGCACAGGCCACAGTGATGTCACATGCCCTCAAAGTCCTGAGCCTTAAGTCCTGAGGACAGTGAAAAGCGTGCCTTCAGGAGGCCAAAGGTCATTTCAGTCCTGGCCCTTGTCCTGGCATGGGCAGGACTGTAGGCCTGCTGTGCTCCCTGGGGGTCTGTGGTGTCAGGAGAAAAGGCTGGCAGGCATACCCCCTGTCCCCTAGCAACATACCAGAGAATTCACCTGTCAATACAAAATCTCGTCATCACAACCTCATAAATAGAGTGACATTCTTGACACAGCCATGATGTAAAAAGTGGTTATTAATAGAGGTTGTGTGGCTCACCTTGTGATAGGCGCTGATAGATTCCAGAGGTCTGAAAGACTCGGGGGTCATGGACTGAGCCAGGCCACTTTGCCACAACATTGCTGATCAGACAGTCAGCATTGCAGACCATCTGAAATTATAAGATGAAGACTATTAAACCAATCAACTGACATCACAAGCAGTGTACAGTGTTCATTAATTGACAATATCAAAAAGTCATGTTCACCTAAACATTAATGCTGTGAAAGGATTTCCTATTCACAAAACCCACCTCATGGGCACCTGAGGGGGATTTTATCTTGGTGTGCATGCAGAGGAGCATGGAGCATGAGGGGCAAATATAAGGATAAGATAAAAGGAACTTTATTTATCCTAAAGGGAAATTCAATTCAGTCAGTGAGCTCATCTATTTATCAAATTGTTATACAGTCTGAAGGAGTTACATTTACACAATTTCACTCACATCTGCAGTAAATTTCACTTACAATTTCAACTGATTAATAATCAGAGGACAACTACGTTTTCGGAGATGTGTTAATTAACTATTTGGATTGTAATTGTGATGGTTTCAGCGGAACAGTGAGTGTGTATTTGCGCACTACTTACGCATTCAGGCGGTCTGCAGTACTTTTCCACGCTTTCTCTCGTTGTTTGATAACAGTGGCCGTGCTGCCCTTCTTTTTTATTTGATCTTTCACCTCCTCGTAAACCTCCATAAGGATTTCTGCCTCAGAGGGGGAGAAATACGCTGCTCTCGCTGCTATGGTGAATCGGTGAATCTGTGATCGATGGCGGGGTCTACTGAGGAAGCCGCGTGCGCGCACTTATCCAGGATAGGTTTCAGCTGGCTTGATGAATCCGTGTCTGCTGATCCTGGCTTGGCCTTTGTGCAACCAATTGAGCCTGGACGCTCGTGTTTTGGATTCGTTGAGCTCGGCTCAGTCACTTATCCCGGATGTCTTAATCCTACTTTTGTGCAACGGGCCCCAGAGAATCTTGTTTCTCACAGTCTGAAAGTCCTTCAGGTGCTTTTTTACAAACTCCAAGCGGGCTTTCATGTGTTTTGCACTGAGGAGAGATTTCCGTCTAGCCACTTTGCCATAAAGCCCAGAATGGTTGAGGGCTGCATTGATTCCCAAGAGCACTGTGCTCTTGGGAACCTTCAGTACAGCAGAATTTTTTTTTGTTTGTTTGTTTTGTTTTTTTGTAGTCATCCCCAGATCAGTGCCTTGCAACAATCCTATCTCTGAGCTCTTTGACCCTCATGGCTTGGCTTTGCTCTGATATGCATTGTCAGCTGTGAGGCCTTCTATAGAGAGGTGTGTGCCTTTCCAAATCCTATCCAATCAATTTAGATGGCCTCCAATCAAGTTGTAGAAACATCTCAGCAACTATCAAGAGAAATGGGAGGCACCTGAGCTAAATTTCAAGTGTTGTTGCAAAGAGTCTGAATACTTGTGTCAATGTGATATTTTAGTTTTTCCTTTTTAATTAATTTGCAAAAATTTCTAAAATTCTGTTTTCAGTCAATAAGATCCAGCTTACTCAGAACAGAGCAGCCCGTCTAGCCCTGAACAGCTCAATGAGAGACAGTGTAGAAGAGATGCACACCAAGCTCTCGTGGCTGAAAGTAGAAGACAGACTGAACTGTAGCCTAATCTTATTCGTTAGAAACATATGTGTTGCACAAGAACCTATTTGCCTGTACTCACAGCTCACACGTGCACGTGATCAACATAACTACAATACAAGACATGCCTGCTGCAATAGTTTCACACTTCCTCAGCCAAAATCCAATGCAGCTAAGAAAACTGTTAGATATAGAGCCATGTTATATTGGAACAAACTACCATTACGTCTAACACAGATAACCAGTAAGATAGGCTTTAAAAAGAAATTGAAAATAGCAATGAGACAAAAAGAAATATGTTTGCATTAAAAAGCAGAGATCCACTGAGTGAAAGTCTGATCACTTCCATTGTATTTATTGCAATGAGATATGTCTGGATATCTTGAAACGTAATTTTATTATGCAGTGTTCAATGTTTGGGTATTGATACACTGCTATGTTATTTTTATTAAGCTCTATACAGATTATACTGTTGGAGTATTGATATATAGAATTGTAATGTTTTATGATGTGCTATATACACTGTATAATGTTACTTGTATGTTTGTATGTATGTATATATTGTTTTTTGTTTTGTTTTGTTTTGTTGTGTTTTGCTTTATTTTTTTATGTGTGGACCCCAGGAAGACTAGTTGCTGCTGCGGCAACAACTAATGGGGATCCATAATAAAGATAAAGATAAAGATAAAGTTAGTGATTACAGGGTACTGAGTGTAAATTAATGAGAGCATTGAGTGGTTGATTGAATTGTTTTATTTGGTGTTTTGAAGGAAGTACATTGTATCACATCACATCACTGTTCAGGAGTATGTGGCACCAAAAGGGTTGGGCTGAAAGCCAAGGCTTATGTTGCCCCCCCCCCCCCACCCCCCCCCCCCGTATAAATCATAGCAAGTCAAAGTCAATATTTAACGGAATGGTGGTGTATACAAGTCTGAAAGAAAACTTTTCGTGTTTCCATACAAGCAATTTTGAGCAAGAATAAAGACAGTACATTATTAGACAAAGGCTTCTACATTATTCGAAAGAAAGGAACAAAAACTAAAGTAAGACAGTTTAATTGCTTGCTGTAACATCGGACCGAAGATTTGTTCTGGATTTATGCTTAGAATCATAGATACATACGTACTTAGATACATACATCCATTCGTACATTCATACATGCACACATGCATACATACATGCATACATACATGAATATTTTGTTTTCTTACAGAGTCCATTTTGCATCCATGTTAAGTGATCTATTGGAAGTTGGTTTTATATTTACTAATTATTTTACACTTATACATCTTTTTGAAGTTGTTGACAGAAGTGCATGATTTTATTTCATTACTTAGATTATTCCATAAATTCACCCCTTTAACTGATATACACCTTCCTTTGGTATTGGTCCTGGCAAAAGTTTTTTTGTACATATGGGCTCCTCGAAATTGGTATTGTGATTCTCTGCTTTCAAATAATCCCTGAATACAGGATGGAAGTAAGTTTTTATGCGCCTTGTACATAAATATTAATGTGTTGAGATCTGTTAGATCCTCTAGCTTGAGAATATTATTTCTCAGAAAAAGTGAATTTGTGGGGGCACGATAGTGAGTATGGTTTATGATTCTAATGGCCTTTTTTTGTAAGATGAAAATTGGATTAACTACCGTTTTAAATGTGTGTCCCCATATCTCTATGCAATAGGTGAGATAGGGAAACATAAGTGAGTAGTATAAAGTGCGTAGAGAATTTGCATTGACAAAATCTTTAACATCATATAATATTGGTATTGTTTTGGAAATTTTGGTTTTTGTATTTTTGGTGTGTTCTTTTCAACGGAGAGAACTGTCTATGATTATTCCTAAAAGTTTAGGGGGTCTGTGTATTTTCTTTTTCCAAATATAATATATTTAGTTTTACTCAAATTAAGTGACAACTTGTTTGCATCAAACCATTGTTTGAGAGTTTCTAGCTCTTTTTCAGTTTTAAGCATGAGTTGTTCAAGATTTTTCCCAGAGCTGTGTAGACTAATGTCATCTGCAAATAAAATACATCTCAACATTGGCAGTGATTCGCAAATATTGTTGATATATAAAATAAAAAGTTTTGGGCCCAACACAGATCCCTGTGGGACCCCATGTGTGCTTATTTGAGATTCTGAATCAGTATCATTTATACGTACATACTGTTATCTTTCATGAAGGTAACTTTCAAGCCATGAGTGGGCAACTCCTCTAATTCCGTATCTCTCTAAAGTATTTTATGATTGATAGTGTCAAAGGCTTTTTTTAGGTCTATAAAAACACCTACTGTATACTCCCCGTTGTCAACACCTGTTGATACTGCTTCAACTAATTCTGTTGCTGCCATTAGAGTGGATCTGTTTGATCTAAAGCCATATTGATGTTTGGTCAGTAACTGATATTTATCTACAAAGCTGTCAAGCCTTGCAACAAATAATTTTTCTACAATCTTCGAGAATTGGGAAAGCAAGGATATGGGTCTATAATTGGTAAACTGATGCTTATCGCCACTTTTGTGAATGAGTATTATTTTTGCGATCTTCATGTTTGTGGGGAAAATGCCAGTTCTAAAAGAAATGTTACAGATGTGGGCAAGTGGTGTGACAATAGCTTCCATTACGGTTTTTATTAGGGTCATATCAAGATCTGTGCTGTCGGTATATTTTTTGTTTTTGAAATTATTCACAACCATCAGGCTGCAACATAACAAAAATGAAAAAAGTGAAGGGGGTCTGAATACTTTCTGAATGCACTGTATAAAGGCATTTATTACCATCTATGTTTATGTATTATTGCTATTATTATAAGGATGATGCCGTTTTCAAAGGCTAATTTCATCTGTAAACTTTAATGGATGACAACATGAACCAGCAGATAATAAGAAAGGTACATTAAGGCCACTGGAAAGTAGTTTATTCAAATAATTTTCCATCATCTGACTCGGTGTTTTTATCCATTACTTTATTAGTTTATTATTTACAGCAATGTTTACAAGCATTTCTAACATAAATAAAGAGGAAGGATAACCGGGTGTCTGCAGTTCCTTAAAGTCTTAAATGCAAAATTTCTTAAATTAATGAATTTAGAAGTATTTAGTAGGGATGAGCGAGTACACCACTATCTGTATCTGTTCAACCGTCTACATTATCCTTACTCAGAGTGGGTGTGGCCCACTCCGATCAAACCCCACCCAACCGGAAGTGGGTGGGGTTTGATCGGAAATGGGTGGGGCTTAAACTGTATGTTATTTGAAGCCTGAAATTGATACAGGTTGATCAGAAGTTTCTATAGTTATTGTTTATTAGAAAACTATTTACAGTACAGTGGTGTGTGTGTTAAGACTGTGACTCTGTCATTTCGAAATGACTTTATATCAAAAACCAGCTGGTAAGAGCAAGCATATGGTGTATAAAAAAACAAACAAACAAAAAAAAAACGAGTGGTGTGTCATCAGTGAGAGACGTGACATGAGTCGCATTCAGCCTGTCTGCTGAAAAGCAGCACGTCTGTTACCAACCAAGTTTAGCAGAAACTCCACCTGAGTGAGTGAGAGAGAGGTTGTCACTGTGTGTGTGTGTGCATGAACTGCACAGCTGCAGTGAATTGTGTGTGTGTGTGTAGGGGAGGGGCACTGTGTGTGACTGGCCTATCACACAACGTGGACACAGTCAGCCACCCAGTGAGAAGTTTCATTCATCACTAGCACAGATATTGACTTATATTACTCAGATAATACTTTTACTTGTCAAAACTGCGTTATCCGTACCGGTTACTTGTTTCAGCCGAGTATCCGGCTCAACCCTAATATTTAGCTAATGTGTATTCTGATCTCTACTTTTAGATAATCATATTTATCTAGACAAACGTTTATTTATCAGGTATAAATACAAGGACACAAGGAAGTTTATTGGTCATTATACAACAGGTGGTATAATGAAATTAAAATGTGGTTCCCTCTTGATTGATGAATTGATTGTATAAAAAATAAAATTATTAAACATGGAGGATTAAGTGGTGCATTAAGTAGTCTCACAGCCTGAGGGAAGAAGCTTCTCTGTAGTCTGGTGGTATGGCAGCGGATACTTCTGTATCTTTTGCCTGACGGCAGCAGGGTGAACAGGCTGTGGCTGGGGTGGGTGTTGTCTTTTAGGATCCTTTTGGCTCTGCGCAGGCACCTCACCTCCCCGATATCACTGATGCTTGGTAGATGGGTATCAGTGATGTTTTGGGCAGTTTTAATCACTCGTTGCAGAGTCTTCCTGTCCTGGGCCGTGCACATCCCATGCCAGTTTGTGATGTTTCCAGTCAGGATGCTTTCAGTCACTCCTTTGTAGCAGCTGACAAGAACTTGGCATGGGAATTTTGCTTTCTTAAGTTTCCTTAAGAAATACAGCTGTAAAAAGGCAGATAATGGTGGTTGCCATGGCGGCGCGCATAGACGCAGCGGCTACAGCTCTCCACTCTCGGTGCCGTATTATGTTTTTGTATGTGTGAACGGTTGTGTTTTTAGCTTAAAACACCACCTTATGTTGGGCAATGTACGCGTACAGTCGTCAGCACCTTTTGAGTTTGGGATTGTGCTGCGAGGTACCTTTTTCGCCGGACTTTCATCGCTACCAGGACATTCCGGAGGATGCCGTTAGAACACCGGGGTCTCCGTGGATAGTTCTTCCCAGTGACAAGTCCAGGAGGAAACCTAAACAAGCAAAGGAAACAACAGTTATCAGGACCTTTTGAGCTTGGGATTGCGCTGCGGGATGCCAATTTCAGGCTGCAGGGCCGGTGCGTTGACACGGCTGAAAGGAAAGCCCTTTGGGCCGCCGCCTCCCAGCATTTTCCAGCACCAGGTCCATGGCGAACACGGGATGACTAACTGTGCTTGCACATCCAACAAGTGTTTCTGTGACTGTTGCATTTTTTTCTGATATCAGAGACATGGCTGCAGCCATCCCTTACTGGACTTGGCTATTCAACTAGCAAGATGCACGATGCTTTCTATTCTCCCCTGCACCGAAAGGACTGAGCCCTAATTTCGTTGCATTATTATACGTATATGATTGTGCAATAAAATCTATCTATCTATAATTCATCATTAAAGTCACTGTTCGGTTTTGGTTGTCTGTAAATGTTTGCTAGAATAGTGGGTGTTGGGCCATTTATTTGGAGAGCAATGCATTCAAATGATTTGTATAGAGGAACGGTCAGTGAGGATACATTCCACTTCTCATTGCAAACTATTGCAAGACTGCCCCCTCTCTTGCCAGAGATGCGTGGTTGACAGATGTAAACAAAACCATGTGGGGTGGTCTCGTTGAGTTGTAAGAAGTCATTTGGTAGCTGCCAAGTTTCACTCAGACAAAAAAAGTCAAACTCACGTTTGGTCAGTAGATCCTGAAGCAGAGGACCTTTGTTGGTAAGCGACCTTGTGTTGAGAAGTCTGATGTTTCGGGGTGAGTCCTCGGGCTAGCTGATCTGGCTACACTAGCCAGCACAGAGTGGTTGACAGACCGATGCGTTGGTTTTCTTGGATGGGGGGAGGAGGACCAGAAGGATCGTATCGGTTTGGAGTCGTCAACAATATAACCCCGTCTGGATCCACAATGGACATATTTCCGACGAGGTTGCCAGTAAATCTCCCTGGTCCAGCCGGTTGGATTCAGCCCCGGGGGAGGTCCGAGCTCGGGGAGACGGAATCTCAGTTGACGCAGCTCGGCTGCAGTGTACTGGATTATCGATGTGACTGGACACACTATAAAAGATATAGTGATCCAAGATGAAATAATCCACACAAGCAGCCTGGTAATCCACATTTTCAGCAGAGGGCTTTGTCGAGAGCAATGTTCGCTCAGCCGTGAGGCCTCCGCGTTGAGACACAACTGCCCAAACAGCAGGTAGGCAATCCAAACTTTTGTTTGTCTTCAAAACACTAAAAAAAAGCTCCGGAGAGGGCCAAACAGTAGAATACTTACTGCTTCATGACACCAAAGGTGCTCTACTGTTCATAAGCATAAAAGAACACTAGAAAAACATTATAAGATGTGATATGCGAGGCAGCGGCCGCCACAAACAAACGCCAGCGTTCACCTCGACACACGATCAAAATAGACTGAAAGAATGAAAGAAAATTAATTATTTAACCTAGAAACTGACTGAATGATAGATTATGATTAACTGATTAATGACAACATATAACAAAAACACAGCATATACCAATAACATAGATGGTATAGGCAAAGGGTCGGGTGAGAAGAACTAGTGATGCAAAAAGTAAGTCCTCTGTAGACCAAATTTTCCCATTTCAGAAACCATGCTGTTCAGCCTACATGGCCCACAGAGAACATAGCCTTTGTGGAGTGTGAGGGCTGGGTCCTTGGAAGGCTGTAACCTCTGAGTTGAGACACAGTTTGTGTGTGGATCCAATATGCCATCCCCACAAGTGGGGACCTCTGATCATACATGCCTTTTTTCTAACCTTTATTTACCCAGGGAGCGGTGAGCGAGCACCAGCAGCCTGTTGTCCCTATCTCTGGGATCACTGTTTAGCTCTGAGCTATTAGCTGTAATAGCTTTAGCAGTGATATGTAGAGTGAGGAAGGCTATAAGCAGGGCAGCAGGGCAGCAGCTTGCATCCATCATTTTAACACACAGACTGCAGCTGCACGGGAAAAGAGGGAGGCCGGCACACTGGACAAAGAGACAAGACGAGGTTAGAGCGCTTTAAAATGAAGTGGAAAAAAAAAAAACACAACCTCTGCCTTTTTTTCTTCAGAGCTTTTCCACACACACTTCCCATTCATCAGTCAATCAGCCAATCAGACTTCATATGTGTAGCACTTATCATACCATAAGATGTAACAGAAAGAGCTTCAGACAAAAAAAAAAACAGAACATAAAACAAAAAGAAAACAGAAACTGTAATAATTCACTCAATAAAAACAGTAACGGAGGACTTAGGAATTAGAGCTGAGGAAACGCAAGAGACAGGGTTGAGACTACTAAGAAATAAATAACAACAAAATAGCAAAATTAAATAGCAATGAAAATGGTAAATGAAAAGTATGAAAAGGAAAAAACTGAATAGTCGATAAAAAGTAAATAAAACCTTAAGAAAGCAAGATAAAAAAAAAGATGAGGGATACAGAAGTGAAACCAGAAATTGAATATTGTGTTTTTGCTGTTTGCAGCTTCATTGAAGCTCCATCAAACATACACTGGGTGAAGAAGCAATTTTTGCCATTGTTTTGTGGCTGCAACATCACATCAAAAAGAAAAAAAATCTAAATGTCTTGTGGGTCATTTTAGACACATTTCCCTAGAATTCAACAGGACATATTTGAGATCTTTGGAAAATTTGGAATCGCCACAAGAATATAAAATCAAGTAGAGTAGAGTAGAGTAACTACTCGGACAAACAAGGCTAACATAGAGTATGTGTCGTTGGCAGGTAGAAGTAAATATACTTGTGTGGATATGGTGTATGAACCAGGTGGAGAAGTTTACCAAAGCCACTAAACATACACTACTCACAAAAAGTTAGGGATATTCGGCTTTCGGGTGAAATTTCAGGATGAACCTAAAATGCATTATAACCTTTACAGGTGAACTTAATGTGACCTTCTGTAAACTTTTGAATGCACATGTCCAACTGTTCAATGTTTCAGTACTTTTTGCACAAGTTGCTGTTCTCTAACAAGGAGTTTAACGGCAAAATTCACATCAGGTGTTTGATCCATGAATCGACCAATAAATTTCCTGGTTCAATTAGAATTGGTATTTAAACAGTCCTCCTCATCATGCTGTTCACATTTTGACATCATGAGACCAAGACGACACCTAACAATTGATCAGCAGCACCTCGCCATTGCGAGGCTTCAAACAGGATGTTCTCAGACGGAAGTGGCCACTGAGCTTAGAGTGTCACAGAGTGTCATCAGCAGGTTGCAACAGAGATACAGAGAGACTGGAAGAGTCACAGAAAGGCATAGAAGTGGACATCCTTTGGCCACATCCCACACTGATGACCACTTCATTGTGAACAGTGCCCTGCTGAACCGGATGATGAATGCCACTCAACTCCAGGCACGTTTAAGGGAGGTAAGAGGCACCCAAGTGTCACGTCAGACCATTTGAAACCGTTTACATCAGCATAGTCTGCGTGCTAGACGACCTGCAAGGGTACCTGACCACACCACCAGGCACAGGTGTCATCGTCTTGCATGGGCCAGGGAGCATTTACGCTGGACGAGGGACCAGTGGGCCTCAGTGCTGTTCTCTGATGAAAGCCGATTCATGTTGAGCAGAAATGATGGCCGCCAACGATGTTGGGGACGTCAAGGAGAGCACTATGCATCAGCCACTGTTGTCACCAGACGAGCCTTTGGTGGTGGTGGTGTTACTGTGTGGGCAGGTGTGTCTAGTTAGTACAGAACTGCCCTACACTTTGTGAATGGTACAGTGACAAGCCCATACTACCTGAATAACATCATTAATCCAGTCATTGTGCCCCTGCATGAACAACACAGGCCTAATTTCATCTTCATGGACGACAATGCTCCAGCTCATCGAGGTCGTATCATTAGGGAACGGCTGCTGGAGACTGGGGTACCTCAGATGGAGTGGCCTGCACTTTCTCCAGACCTGAATCCCATAGAAAACCTATGGGATCAGCTGAGTCGCCGTGTAGAGGCTCAGAGCTCTGTACCCCAGAACCTCAATGTCCTGAGGGCTGCCCTTCAAGAAGAGTGGGATGCCATGCCTCAGCAGACAATAAGTCGACTTGTGAACAGCATGAGACATCGTTGTCAAGCTGTAATTGATGCTCAAGGGCACATGACAAGTTATTGAGACACTGACATTTTTTGTTGTGGTATATCCACCACTGTTGTTGGCTTTTGTTTCAAGAAATTGTTTGAGATGAGGAAATCACCAGTGCATGCTTCTACTTAAATGCCCTACTTTCATGATATAATATCACTGTAGCGTGAACTTTTTACATTTTCCGTAAATTTCACCTGAAAGCCAAATATCCTTAACTTTTTGTGAGTAGTGTAAATACTTTATACTGAAGTTGGAGATTACCCATTTTTATTCTCCAGTAATCCATTTACCTAAGATTGTTGTGAGTTTAAAAAAATAAAATGAAATAAAACAAAATCATACTTGAAATATAAATAAAATTTTAAATATAAACTAGAGCTGGCTGAAGTTTCTGAAGAAACTTTATATGTGCTTGCCTACATTGCTAAACATGTGGCCATGTGCTAAACTGCCATCCTTTCACAATGCTGTTTGTAGGTGGTGGTGTGTTTGGTTAGTAGTTGTTTTGCTAAATAGTTGCTGTGGTATACATTATGGTCACTAGGATATCAGCAAGGAGTTAATATGGTGTTCCAGTTGGTATTAACTTAATTACTGCTTTCAGTGAGCAGCACTTTAGTGCTCTCATCATCTGTTGTCACTGTGGCAACTAACCACAATTTTATTCTGTACCAGCCAAATGACCACTGCAAAAAGTTCAATGACTGTTCCATTTTCTCTCTCTCTTTCTCTCCAGTTACCAGGGGGGTTAAGCTGGAGGAGGGGAGGTATCTTAGTTTTTTTTTAGGTGACGATCAGTCAGTAAGGAGAAACTGATGGGGAGTGATAGAAAAAGTGGAGGGAAGGTTAAAATCAGCTAGAAAATCTGGAAGGTGAAGGGTTAGTCTCTATGTTTAAGTTTTTAGTAAAAGCCAGAGTGAGAGTGGATTTTCTCTCTCTCTCTCTCTCTCTCTCAGAGAGAGTGATTTTCTATCTTTTTCTTGCTTTTTCTTGTAGGTGGCACATATTTAGGTTTAGGGGATTGTTGGTGTTTGTTTGGTCCGCCGGTGTTTGTCGCTGGTCGGCGGGTTAAACTCCGGCATGGAGTTTACCAAACTTACTAGGAAACATGGGATAAAAATCCCCACTAGTTGTCAGTGCATGGTGGAGGACTGCAGCCTGGCCGTCGGGGAGGTGGTGGGCCATGAAGAAGCTGGTAGAAGCTCACAAGCTGTCTGATGTGTGGAGAGAGATGCATGGAAAAAAATAGACAATACACCTGGGTTCAGAGTCATGAAAATTATCTTTCAGTGGCCAGATTAGACAGGTTTTATTGTTTTAAGCATCACCAGAGCATTTTTAAACTCAGCTCAACTCAGCTTTATTTATATAGCACTTTAAAAACAACCAGGATGTAGGATTGTTCCTGTTGGTTTCTCAGATCATTCTATGGTTTTATGTGACACTTTTATTGCAAATCTTAAACACAAGTCTGCATATTGGCATTTTAACACTGCTCTTTTATTAGATTTATGTCTCTATGTTTAGTCTCTCTCTCTCTCTCTCTCTCTCTCTCTCTCTCTCTCTCTCTCTCTCTCTGACCAGACTACAGCCGTTTTAATTGCCCATTTATCCTCTCCTCCTCTTCATCTTTAACAACTCTTCTTTTTCCTTTCCCTCTTCTCTCACTGTCAGGGCCAATAAGGGAGCTCTCTGTCTCCTCCTCCACCTCTTCCCCCGGTTCTTGTCCTCTATCGCTCATCTCTTCTTTTTTATACATCTTCCTCTTTTTCCTCCCCCTCCTCTTCCAGTCTTTCATCTGTTCTCCACTTGTCTCATTTGATTTGTCTCTCCTTCCTCTTTTCTCTGTGCATATTGGTATTCTGAGGACACAGGGTGAAGAAAGTGAGGATGTGCTGAGAAACTTCATCCTGACCTTGTGTCTGGAATATGAAGGGAATTATCCATGTATGTTTTATATCATTGCTGCACTTTGGAATCTCCATAAAGTCACCTTTATACAAACCAGGGCCGCCGCTCCCTACACACAGACTACACACAGCGCGTAAGGCCCCCGAGGAGGAGGGGGCCTTACGGATGTTATGTCACATCCAGAGGCCGGTAACTGTACAGGAACCTACTCCGCCCTCTCAGAGAGACACGGCAGTTGAGAGGGCCGAGCGAGAGGACGTTCCTGTAGTAGTTGCTGCCCCCCAAATACTACCAGGAACTTCTTCAGTGGAAACGGGCCCACTGAGTGTGAAGCTTTAGGCTCTGTTGGCCTGGTGGTGGCTTTGTGGTGGGCCAATCAGCTTTATATTCAAAATGCTGGACCCCAGTGTCAAAATCCATTATTTCCCTAAGCTTCATCAAAAACAGGCTGCAGAGATTGACAACAACAGTCCAATCTGTAGTTCCTCCCCAGATCTTGGATTGTGGAAGACAAAAGACTACGAAAAGGATTAAAAAAATAAAAAAAAAATCACAATCCTAAAAATTACATTCGGTGGCACGTCTTATGAATTGCTAGAGACTTTTTAAAGCATTTTTCACTTTTATTTTTAGACCTGAGAGCAGTGAATACACTGATATCTAGCATTTCAACAGGGTGTGCAGTATAGCTGTTGCTGGTGTCAAATCTGTGACCTTTCTACTATGAAAAGAAAGATATTTTGTCGTTTCCGCAGGTTGAGGTATATTTCCTCATTGGCAGTGTCTCTCAGCTCAGGAAAGTATCGTTTAATAACACTGCTGTGAACAGAAGTTCATGGCCATAACAAACTTGTGCAATATGGACATGAGACACTCAATATGAAATAAAACTCAAGTGATGGGTAGCCTTTAGGATCACACATTGCTTTTAATCCCAAATGACATTTGGGATGGATTTCATATCTTTGTGGCTTCTGCATTATTCAAAACCCCTGTGGTGAGCTGAGAGCTGTGCAATGCTTAAAGTCACACCTCTTTAAATCTGAGGCTTTATTTGGGTTATGTGATATCATTGCATTATCCCAAAGCCTTGTCTGATACAAGCTGCTGTGTCAGCTTATTTAAACTATAGGCATATTGGACTTTTTTGGGATGTGTGTTCTGTGCACAAGGTTATGACTAATGCAAGAACAGTATAGTGTGAAATGTAATGCTAAATATAGGATAACCTTGAGTAGGAACAATTGTAGCTCTATATTCTTACTAATTCCAGTGCATCATATCTTCAGATACACAATAAACTGGATTTATACAAAGACCAAAAATCTGTGTTAATCCCGTGTGAACCTGTAGGTTGTATTTTTATACCACAACACAGCTAGCACAATGTTTCTGTGCTAACAGAAGCATTAGCACAGAAAGTTAGTTTAAAAGAGCTGCATGAAGTACCATGTTGAACAACAGCCACAGGAAACAAGGCAAACATACATTTAATACATTACAAATGCATTCAGGCTACATACTGTATATGGTCATAGTCAATGGTCGAGTTGTAAAAAAAAATTCAGGGGGGATGGTCAATTTTTTTCACTTGATGAAAAGTGAAGATGGCAGTTTTACAGGGGGGATGATTTTGACCGTTTTTATTTCAGGGGGAATGCCATCCACCCTCATCCCCCCTCAACTCGAGTACTGGTCATAGTATTCAGAGTTTAAGCATGAAAGCAAAAGCAGCATGTTGCTAATCACCAAGATTAACTTAGCTACATATAGAACATATTGCTAATCACTAAGGCTGATTTAACCCATATAGCACATGTTGCTAATTGTTACTGCCAACTACACACTGCACATTAGTGTGTGGATACCTGACCCAAGCCGTCGGGATGGCTTCAGACAAAAACTTATAAATTACGTTCAGGTCGTGTTCAGTAATGTTGGCGTTATTTTAGCAAAACTCTAGTGTAAAAATACAAATTATGGGCCTACTGTCTGTTTTGGGCAACGTCCTATATAGTGCTGGAGGTTACGTGGCGATGCTGAAGGCAATACCTAGGTTATTTCAGGCAGTAAATATAACCTGGCTGCTGTCAGAGGCAGTTATACAGTAAATAAATTAAGTTGATAAAAAGGTCAATATAAGTTAAAATCATTTGATGTGTTTGGGTTAAACAGAATAAATTATGTTTGAAATGTTTCTGTTAAAAGCATAAATAGAATTAAAAACATGTTTCTAAAAAGGTTCTATTTAATATTTACAAGGCAGAACTTATCTTAAGGTGCTGCAGGGTAGTCTGGCAATTACTGTAACACCGCTTATCACCACGAAATGGCAGAATGCACAGATACTTGCTAGAGCCACGGAGAAAGATGGTAACGTTGCATTGCTGTATTTAAGTTTATATTTGTCAAGTTATGCACTTGTAAGAAGACTTGTAAGCTGTAAGCTGAAAGTAGAAGCACTGTAAGAGCTGAAAAGCTGAAGATTCCTGTTCACTCCCCGTGAGTTAATGTGGCCAATGAGTTCTCATGGCATAGCAGACATGTTGAAGGCATGGTGTGCAATGAAATGCTGTTAAACCTGAGAACGCCTTGTGTCCATGATTCAACTCTGGGGGAGTTACACCTAGGCTATTTCAGGCAGTAAATGTAACCTTGGGAAGGACGGCAAGCAAAATCTCAGGCTCAGGTCAGGTTCAGACACAAAAAAGGAATGGCTGTCAGGTTCGGGTCAGGCTTGATTACTATGCTCTTGAACTCGGGTTGGGTTCAGACAAAAATATGCAGTCTGATCTGGTACTGCACATGCTGCTCAACACTGCAGGTAACTTAGTGACACACAAGACATGTTGTTAATCAGTGAAGCTAACTTAGCTACACACAGCTCCTTTTGCTTACCTGAACAACAACCGACTAGGGTTGCCAACCGTCCCTTGAAATACGGAATCGTCCTGTATTTGGCAACCAAAACACATGTCCCGTATTGAACCAATAAGGGACGCCCTTATTTTTGAGAGTCTGCCCCCTCTCCCGCTGTTTGACCAATGAGCGGAGTCAGTGAGTGTGCACTCCATTCATTGGTCAAAGCACTGTCACTCAGTGAGTGTGTACTCCGTTCATTGGTCAAAGCACTGTCACTCAGTGTTGCTAAGCTACACTTTGCCTGCCCCACCATATCAACAGCAGCAGGTAACCAGGAGCCAGGAGGCAAAGGTGCACCAGTCTGCGCCGAGCTGAGCGCAGCGAGAGGCTGGCGCCGGTGCCTGTGCATGCTGTGCCCAAATTGAAATTTTTTTTAACTTGGGTGCAGTGCCCTGTGACATCACCTTGGCACGTCCAATAGGAGAGAATAGTGGAATCAGAAAAAAATCTGGCAGATTTTGGCAGAAGGGCAAGACAACAATGGAGGAAAGCATCACTGTGGCTGTCTGTCTGTGTGCAGAGCTGTGGGACAGCAGACTACAGTCCTACCTGATCTCATTAAAAAAAAGACCAATCATGGAGAGAGAGAGATCCAACAATTTGGGATTACCAGGTGTGTTTAAAAGCTGCCAGAGGTGGAAAAAAGTTTTCAGACACCCCATGCATTTGTGAAATATTGCATTAAGAATCACTCTTAGGTCTTCAAGTGCAATTTCTTTTAGTACAGTCACAGCCAAAATACTAGACAAATCCTAAAAAAGCCATTAAAAACTTAAAATTGATTGCTTCCATAAAAATACATAATAAATTTTGAGTATTGGGTCATTTTGGTACCAGTGATGAAGGTCGTCCTTTTTATTAAGACACAATTTTTGTTGCCAAGCTTCATGTCTATATAAAGCCAGCACATTTGAAAGTTCTTCAGACACAAAAATGGCTAAAACAAGGAACCTAATGCAGGAAACACGCCTGAAGATAAAGATTCTCAGCCAGGAAGGGTACAGCTGCGGCCAGATAGCCAGGAAGTGCAGATGCAGTCCTTCAGCAGTTGGATACACTCTGCAGAAATACAGACGAACCAACAGCTTGGAAGACAAACCAAGATCTGGGTGTCCAAGGGTTTCTTCAGCAAGAAATGACCACATCCTGATCTGCATGTGCAGACAAAACCGCCGAATGACATCACAGGAGCTTCAGCAGCAGTGGTCAAACCAAACTGGTGTCCAGTGTTCCACCCGCACTGCACATGGCCGACTTTTAGATCATGGCTTAAGGTCCTACAAGGCTATCAAGAAAAGCCCCTGATCAGTGAGAGACAGAGGCTAGCCCGGCGTCGTCGGCCCAGACACACAAGAACTGGACAGCCAGGAACTGGAAGAAGATTCTGTGGTCAGATGAGTCCAGTTTCCAGCTTTATCTTCCTCCTACTAATGTGAGGGTACGCAGAAGGCCAGGCGACAAAAAAAATAAAAAAATATTTTGAAACACAAAAGAGATTTTTCCACAAATATTTCATGATAATATTTGAGATCGTGTAAAATTTTAAGGGTGTGCGAAAACTTTTTTCCACCACTGTATGATGTTTGTGCTTTCCACTATAGGCAAGATTTTTTTTCTGCAATTAAATACCAAATACGTGCATGACACGCGTGCGTGCTGCTCTGCTCCCGTCTATGCTGTACCCAGCTCCGGTGGGTGGGGTGAGTGGAAAAGTACTGCATGAGGTGAGCAGAGGAGCAGAACTGTAACAATTACATATTGTACCTTTAAACCAGGCCTATTCAACTAGCTGCTTGCGGGCCGGACATGGCCCTTTTTATTTTTTCTGTGTCCCACCATACACTACCTGCAAAACAGGTACATATTTCCAGTGTTAGGCAGTAGCAGCATTAGAAGTAGGGACGTTACTAGTTTAACTACATTTGTCAGTAGCATGGTCGTAACATCACTGTTTTCTCAAGCTTTTAAGTAGTGAAACTGTTTTACTGATCAAATAGCGCAGTAGCGTCCACAGAAGCTACATTTTCCCAGGCATTTCTAAACTTTAAATGCAGCGGAGCTTTTGCTGCAGTTTGAAATCTAACCAGGAGCAGTGGGTGACGTCACCGCCGCTCACGGACCTGCAAGTGTAGCCAACAGACACTCTTCTTCCAAGTGACGTCGCGTACCTGTCCTGCTGCTGATGCGGATTTGTCGGCTGCAGCGGGACACGAGCACGCAGGTGACAAAGATGACACGTGATGCCGATGTTGAAAAGCTTCTCTTGTGCCGCGTGAACAAGCAGCTGTAAGAAAGATCAGGACGCCTGGCCTCCATATCTACTGATTAGGAAAAAAGTTTGGAATGCAGAGGTAGAAACTCTCTCTCTCTCTCTCTCTCTCTCACATTTGTCCTCCAAATGTGCCCTAATTTTAGCAGGCATGCAAACACAGGTGTGCACACACACACACACACATGCACACACACACTTCCCCCACATTAGCATATCCACACCACCTGCTTTTTGTTATTATGTGAATAACAAATTATGTGTTTGTTATATGTTTATAGCAGTAAAAGCAGAGAGCACAGTTTCATCAACTATTGTACTGAACTTTTTTTTTGCCTGACTCTCTGTTTGACTGACATTTTATTGATCATTAATATAGCAATGACTTGAAGCGAAGTTGGTTCGATGTTAAAAAAAAAAAAAAAAAGAAATAGTAGCTTTGATGTAGTTAAGCTACATTTTGTCACTGTATTGTAGCTTAGCTTGCTACATTTCTCTGGAGGGTAGCTTCAGTGTAGTGAAGCTTCATGTAATGCAGAGTAACTGGTAGCTTAGCTAACTACATTTTCCAAGTAGCTTGCCCAACACTGCATATTTCTGAGCCATAGACGTATAATATATCTATGCTGAGCTTTTTTTTTGAGACATCGGAACCACTTCCTGTATGTCTTGGATACGTCTTTATGTTATCTCACGTTACGTTTCAAGCTTCAAAATGTCTCTGTCAAAGCCCCCCAAATTTTTTTTTTTAAAAAAGAAAAAAAAAAACATGAAGTTGATGCTGAAATTACCTGTGATGAAGGAAGACAACCTGAAGCGGCATTACAAGACGGGTATAGTCATTAATTGACAAAATATTGTATGTGGCCCCTGTTGATTTTCATATTTGCCCCCCTTGCTATTGATAAGATAAGATAAGATAAGATATTCCTTTATTAGTCCCACGGTGGGGAAATTTCACGCATTACAGCAGCAAAGTGGATAGCAAGGTATGAAGCATAATTTACATTATAAACAGTATAAACAGATAATAAATAGCAAAAGCAATATAAACATTCTTAAAGGGAATATAGAAAAAACAAAATAGAAATATGAACAATTTAAACAACAGAAGAAAAAGCCTAAACCTGGGGAACAACCCGCTCCGACGGAGGTTCAGGGTTAGTGTGAAACCATGAGACTAAGTGGCAGAACCTGACGCCCGGTATTGGGATTCAGGAACTGTCAGACTTGATCCAGCCTTATGGAATCACCCCTTCCCCTCCAGTCTTTACGTGTTATCTACCAGTAGTGCAGTGTGTGTGTGTATGGGTGGGTGGGGCAGAGGGGGGTGGGGGGTTTGACGTGCTGAGAAGAAGGAGAATGTGCATTATAGTGCAGTCTTGGGGAGTGTGTGGTCTACTGGGAGCACTGCTTGTTCTAGAGTCTGACGGCTGCAGGAAGGAAGGACCTGCGATAACGTTCCTTCACACACTTTGGGTGAAGCAGTCTGTCGCTGAAGGAGCTTTCCAGTGTAGTTAAAGTGTCCTGCAGGGGGTGGGAGTCGTTCACAATCATGGATGACAGCTTAGCCATCATCCTCCTCTCACCTACCACCTCCACTAAGTCGAGGGGGCATCCCAGGACAGAGCTGGCCTTCCTGATCAGTTTATCAAGTCTCTTTCTGTCAGCCGTCGAGATGCTGCTCCCCCAGCAGACCACTCCATAAAAGATGGCTGATGCCACCACGGTGTCATAAAAGGTCTTCAGGAGTGCCCCCTGCACTCCAAAAGACCTCAGTCTCCTGAGCAGATAGTCTGCTCTGGCCTTTCTTATAAAGTGCAGTTGTGTTGTGGCTCCAGTCCAGTTTATTGTTCAGGTGAACACCCAGGTATTTATAAGATGTCACCATCTCAATATCCGTTCCCTTGATGTTCACCGGTGTCGGGGGGCAGAGTGCTCGTCTGCGGAAATCCACTACCAGTTCTTTGGTTTTCCCCGCGTTGATCTGGAGGCAGTTCCGCTGGCACCAGTCCACAAAGTCCTGCGTCAGTTCTCTGTACTCTCCGTCGTCCCCATCTGTGATGAGGCCGACGATTGCAGAGTCATCAGAGAACTTCTGCAGGTGACAGGTGGGTGTGTTGTATGAGAAGTCTGCAGTATAGAGGGTGAAGAGGAACGGAGCCAGGACCGTTCCCTGCGGGGCCCCCGTGCTGCAGACTACCGTGTCGGACACACAGTCCCGGGTCCTCACATACTGTGGACGGTTGGTGAGATAGTCCAGAATCCAGTGTGTGAGGTGATGGTCCACCCCGGTGTGCTCCAGCTTGTCTCTCAGAAGTACAGGCTGTATGGTATTAAAAGCACTGGAGAAGTCAAAAAACATGATTCTCACAGTGCTCCCAGGTTTCTCCAGGTGAGAGAGAGCTCAGTGTTGGAGGAAGATCACAGCGTCATCCACCCCAATGCCAGGCTGGTAGGCAAACTGAAGTGGATCTAGTGATGGTCCCACCAGGGGGCGGAGATGAACAAGGACCAGCCGCTCCAGGGTCTTCATCAGGTGGGATGTCAATGCCACTGGCCTGTAGCTGTTGAGATCCTTGGGGTGCGGAGTCTTGTGCACAGGTACCACGCAGGATGTTTTCCACAGCTGTGGCACTCTCCTCAGCTTCAGGCTCAGGTTGAACATGTGCTCAACAATCCCGCACAGCTGATCTGCGCAGGACTTGAGGAGTCTGGAGCTGATTCCGTCTGGACCTGCAGCCTTTCTTGCCTTGATCCTCCGGAGCTGGTTTCTCACATGGGTTGTTGTGAGAGACAGGTTGGAGCAGGGGGGCTGTGTGCTGGAGGGTGTGAGTGGGGGGGTTGGGTTGATGAGATGAGCAGTTGGGGGTGGCTGTGAGCTGAGTGTTGTATAGGGGGAGGGGGAGGAATTGGGGCAGTGAACACTGGGTGCAGAGAGGGGGGGCTGCAGCATGGAAGACTGGGCTGGGGGAGGGGCAGATGACTGATCAAATCTATTGAAGAATATGTTCAGGTCATCAGCCCACTTTTGGTCCATCTCTCTGCTCCAGCTGATCCTCCATCTTCCTCCTGTAGTTGTTCTTCCCCTCTTTGATCTTCCTTCTCAACTCCCTCTGCACAGCCTTCAGCTCGTCCTTATTTCCAGACTTAAAGGCATGATTAAAGTCCCCAGAGATAGGGGGGGAGGGAGCTGGCACTCCTGCCTCGTTAAGTGTCACCGTTTAAAAAGTTTAAGCTACTTTGCTTTTGTATTTACATTTTTCAAAGCAAAACTAGTTTTCCTACTACTTGACCCGAAATTTTTGCATGTGGAGTTAAAATAGTGGCCAGTGGAGCAATTTTAAGACAAGATTTTTAGGTGATTTTCCAGGGCTGCTCCACTCTAGCCATCAGGTCTCTCACTCTAGCTCACGCAATACACGGCCAAAGAATGACCGAGCTGTGAGGCTTTGAAAATGCATGGGTGTCGGCCGTTTCCCCATTATTTGTCAATGAAGGTGAAAATTGCGAAAAATCGCAATGTCGGATCAGTTTGAAAAAGTTTCTCGTATTTGGTGCGTGGACACAGGTCAAAAGCTCTGTTTCAACTAAATATGGACATTATATAGACGTTCATATCTCAACGTCTATCCTCGACTAGTTCTGGCTGTCTGTTGACGTCCAGAATTGGGCCAGGCTGAACAACATCACTCATGTCATGTTTCAACTAAATATGGACGTTATATAGACGTTCATATTATGGCCTGTCTCAACGTCTATCCTCGACTAGTTCTGGCTGTCTGTTAACGTCCAGAATTGGGCCAGGCTGAACAACATCACTCATGTCATTTTTCAACTAAATATGGATGTCTTATTGACGTTCAGATTATGTTCTGGACGGACTGACGTTATATCTACTTCTTTTGGACGTCCATGGACGTTGCTTGCTTAGTGGGAATGGAGCGGTGTCACTTTTATGTAAAATTCTGCTCCAGCTGTCTTCCTGATCAGAGCCTCATGAAATTCATGGGAATGTTCTGGCAGGGTTATTATGATAACCATGTCAAGCTGGTATAGCTGTGTGACAAAAACACTTCTGTGTATAAATAAGAACCAGAGACAGACAGATAGAGATCTGCTGATTTCACAAATTCTTCCTAAACGCTTTGGAGAGGAAAATGTCTGGAAATTGGTCAGTTTAAGAAATTGTAGACAGCCTGTGTGATCGGGAGCACAAGGAAACATTTCTAAAATATATGTCGTGCAAATACCAAGAATCAAGTTCTATGGTGTTGTTACTTGTGTTGAGGACAGCGCAGGGCAGATGGAGCTTTATCCACAAATATCTTATGGAGTACGTTTACATGCACACCATATTCCGGTTCGGCTCAATATTCCGGTTAAGGTAACTGCGCCGCGGCAACTGGAATATTCCGTTTACATGTTACTTGGCATGCCCCCGTGTTTCGGCGTATTCCACTCTCTGACGTAATGCGACACTCAGCCGCGGGGGGCAGCAGTACGCGTATAGGCGTCTGGTCTGCCGGAAAAACAGACGAAGAAGTCTTCTTCCTCGTCTTCTTTTTCTTTTTCTTCTTCTTCTGTCGCTATTTCTATGTTTTCTCCCATCGATATACTCCGTGATATTTAAGTCTTTCATTAGCTGAAGGCGGACTGCAGTCTCCTGGCTCTTGCTGCTGTTCGCCCTGCCGTTTTCCCCACTTGCAGGTAACCATAGCAACAAAGACGCCAGAGAATTCCTTGTGAGTCGAGCATGCGCAGTCGTGACTGAATATTCCGGTTCGGGGAGTTTTCCGACTAAGGTGTTTACAAGCCCCAATATTCCGGTTGGAACAGGAATATTCCAGGGGGCTTATTCGGAATTCTCTCCAACCGGAATATGACCTTAATCGGGTTCGGTGCGTGTTTACATGACACTTGCGCAACCGGAATATTGCGAATATTCCGGTTAATACAGGAATAAGGTTTGCATGTAAATGTGCTCATGGTCTAGCAGGAACCTGGTCCTTAGAACACAGCCAACACCTCTGAGGTCTTTTTACTATGACTGAATCACTTTCAAATGAGGAAATGAAATGTACTTCTTTGTATGCCTCATATGAAAAGGAAGCCATTGCATTTTGTGTGCTGAATTAATGACACAATTAATGCTTGCAGTATCCATATTATGTCATTTTATGTCACCGCACAACTGAGATATGGTCTCAGTGTGACCAAGATCAGCACAAACCTGGCATTTAATGCATGCTGGTAACTGAATGTATGCACCAGGTGAAACTGAAATACAGATAACCAAAGGTGCTGCAAAAAACACCCCCAAACACAACAAGATTTCACCTTTTCTTTTTTAGCTGAACTATATGACAGCTGTTACTTGTTTTTTAGGCTTCATTTGCTCCGTGCCATTGAATTTACATGCACACTACCAGTCAAAAGTTTGGACACACCTTCTCATTCAATGTTTTTTCTTTATTTTTACTACTTTCTACATTGTAGATACATACTGAAGACATCAAATATATGAAGCAAGATATATGGAATTATGTAGCAAAGAAAAAAATGTTAAATAACTCTAAATATGTTTTATATTTTAGATTCCTCAAGGTTTGCTTTGTTGACAGCGCTGCAAACCCTTGGCCTTCTCTCAATGAGGTTCATGATGTAGTCACCTGAAATGGTTTTCACTTCACAGGTGAGCCTTGTCAGGGTTCATTTGTGGAATTTCTTGCTTTCTTAATGGGATTGGAACCATCAGTTGTGTTGTGTAGAAGTCAGGTTGGTACACAGCTGATAGCCATATTTGACAACTGTTAGAATTCATATTATGGCAAGAACCAATCAGCTAAGTAAAGAGAAACAACAGTCCATCATTACTTTAAGAACTGAAAGTCAGTCAGTCTGGAAAATTGCAAAACCTTTGAATGTGTCCCCAAGTGCAGTCGCAAAAACCATCATGCGCTACGACCAAACTGGCTCACATGAGGACTGTCCCAGGAAAGGAAGACCAAGAGTCACCTCTGCTGCTGAAGATAAGTTCAACCGAGTCACCAGCCTCAGAAATCGCAAGTTAACAGCAGCTCAGATCAGAGACCAGATAAATGCCACACAGAGTTCTAGTGGCAGACACATCTCTACTTCAACTGTGCAGAGGAGACTGCGCGAGACTGGTGACACTGTTGGGGATTTATTCAAAATTGAAGGCACACTGAACCAGCATGGCTACCACAGCATCCTGCAGCGACATGCCATCCCATCTGGTTTGCGTTTAGTTGGACCATCATTTATTTTTCAACAGGACAATGAGCCCAAACACACCTCCAGGCTGTGTAAGGGCTATTTGACCAAGAAGGAGAGTGATGGAGTGCTGCGCCAGATGACCTTGCCTCCACAGTCGCCTGACCTAAACCCAATCGAGATGGTTTGGGGTGAGATGGACCGCAGAGTGAAGGCAAAAGGGCCAACAAGTGCTAAACACCTCTGGGAACTCCTTTAAGACTGTTGGAAAACCATTTCAGGTGACTACCTCATGAAGCTCATCAAGAGAATGGCAAGTGTGCAAAGCAGTAATCAAAGCAAAGGGTGGCTATTTTGAAGAATCTAAAATATAAAACATGTTTTGAGTTATTTCACACTTTTTGGTTTACTACATGATTCCATGTGTTCATTCATAGTTTTGATGCCTTCAGTGAGAATCTACAATGTAAATAGTCATGAAAATAAAGAAAAAACATTAAATGAGAAGATGTGTCCAAACTTTTGACTGGTAGTGTATGTGAGGCAGAAGTTTTCTACTCGGAACTTATTGTAAACAAACATTGTGATTTGGTTTATTTCTCAAAGGTTGGTTACACACAATTTTGAGCAGTGCCACTTCTCTCGCAGTTCACCAGTGCAAACATGACATGCAGTGGCATCGTAATTAAGGATGGATGCTGTTTGTCATATTTTGTTCATGAAAAAGCCCCCAAAACTCTTAATAATCTGCGTGTTAGTGTTGTCTTTTCAAAATGAAAAAGACCAGAAAGGACCAAAATGGTGATGGAAGCTGTGTGAAAAAGTGGCATCCATGTTCCTGTAGCTTCTCTGACTGTTTAGTGTGTGCATGAGTGTGTGTGCATGTCAGTGAAGCAGCCTCAGGCCAAATCATGACTTACTTAAAGCAACAACAAAGGCCACAGGCAGTAAAAGTAACTGTACATTTCCTGAGCGTGTGTGTGTGTGTTGTAGCAGCAGTACAAGCCTTAGGCATTCATTTGACCCACAGTCTGACCTAGTAAGCTGCAGCACTTATAGACCATACCTCTATAATAGACTGGCTGACACACACACACGCACACACACGCACACACACACACACACACACACACACACACACTCACTCACAAGCACTCATGCATGCATGCACACACGCATGCTCACACACACACACACACACACACACATACACACACCCCAAGCAGAAAACACTACAGATTCACAATGCGCTTTCCCCCAGGCATAAGCACACAACTGGTTATAGACTCGTACTGAGGCATTTTTTTTTCTCCAGTATTTGTTCTCTCTCTTTCTGAAACATCCACACACACACGCACGCACATGCACACACATGGGGGGGGCAATGAAGCCGTAGCGTCTCCTGTCCTGATGTCTTGTTTTCCTGAAGCACCACTTTTAAATGACCCAGCCAGCTTTGATTATTATAGACTTTTTTCAAAGCAGCCACTGAGGCAAAGTAAATGCAGTAAACACAGGTATTTCTGATTATAATTACTGAAAAGAACAGTCACCCTCTGAAACCCTCTGAAATTCCTGTTATTTTGTTCAAATAATGTAATGTAATAATGTAATGTAACAACTAGATACTGTAGATGTAGCCAGGAGATATTTTCCTTTGCTGTGTCAACATTTTGCTTTGCTGACTTCGAGGTCAATTCGTATTGACGTGATCAGAAGCCAGAGTGCAGGAGCACATCTTTGATGATCCTTGTGACTAGGGATGAGCGAGTACACCACTATCTGTATCTGTATCTGTATCTGTATCTGTTCAACCATCTACATTAAATGTTCCGTAGCCGTACTCGAAGTGGGCGAGGCCTAAACCAGAAATGGATGGGTGGATAGATAGATAGATACTTTATTGTCCCCCTAGGGGGAAATTTGGCTTGGACTCGGCCAGATCGGCCGATACATATGTGTGCCGATCGGCCAGATCGGCACACGTATCCATACTCCGTATCCATACTCGGAGTGGGCGGAGCCGAAACTGGAAGTTTTTGGGTTTTCGGGAGTCCCGTTCTCCTTCCCCAGTGGCTGAACTAAGCTGTCAATCTAAAAGCTTACACGTGCAGGTGATATCAATTAAGGTGCCCATCAAGGCCAGAAGTGTGTCATAAAACATCCAAATAAAACCAAGGATAAAAACACAGCAAATACCAAATTCAAATAAAATCATGCATAAATAATAAAAACATAAGCATGCATAAGCACTACAAAATAAAACCATAAAACACACTTCTGCCCTGTGACACATACACAGGAAATATAAGTCAATTTGGAAAAAAAAAAAAAAAAAACATAGGGAAAAAAAACAGCAGAAATTTATTTATTTATTTCGAACATGTAAAAAATAAATAAAAACAAAGTGAAAAATTAACAAACAAATTAAGCAAAAACAAAAGAGATTTTGCAACAAGCAAGCTGAATAACTAAGGCTGTACAACAGACAAACAGTAATGCCACAAATTATATGATACATGTTCGAAAAGGAGTAGGAGGAAGTGTAAACTTATTATTTCCTACCCCTTCTCAACTATTCATTCATTTACATGATTTTTTATTTTATCGAACATCCTATTTATAGTTACCTAAATCCACAGATGATGCTGCACTGCCTAAAACTCATCCAGTGTCACACTCAAGGCAAAACCTACTCCGCCCTGTACTTCATCAATGATACTGTACTTGTACATCTTCTTGAATTGGATAATGTTTGTGCTTTGTTTTATAGCAATCCCTAGACCATTCCATAAATTCACCCCACAGACAGAAATGCACATACTCTTCATGGTGGTTCTTGTGCAAGGTTTCTTGAAGTTATAATGTCCCCTTAGTTCATATACCCCCCCTCTCTGTCAAGAAACAATTTTTGAATATTGGCTGGTAGTAGATTATGTCTTGTTTTATACATGATTTGTGCTTCAAGGCCTGTAGTTTTAATAAGAGTGAATTTGTGTGTTCTAAGAATCCTACATTATTAATTATTCTGATGGCTCTTTTTTGTAATGTGCATAGTGGCTGTAGCGTTGCTTTTATTGGTGTTCCCCCATACTTCAACACAATAAGTATGGCAGAACAAGTCAACAATAAAGAATGTACAATGATTTTTGATTGAGGATAAGTTTGGACTTTCCCATGATTGCAATGTTCCTGGCCAGTTTTGATTGTATGTACTTAATGTGAGATTTCCAACAGATTCGGTGATCCAGAATCACACCCAGAAATTTTTTTTCATAGACTCTTTCAACTGTGACATTATCAGTACTTACTTTTACTTTGGTATCTATTTTTACAGTTGAACCAGTCAGTTTCCTCTTAACTGGTTCAAAGATGATGTTATTTACATCATCTTTGAACCAGTTAAGAGGAAACTGACTGTCTTGCTGAAATGTGTGCTGCAGTCAGCACATGTGCTGCAGTCAGCAGCTTCCTCTTAACTGGTTTCTGGACTTTTTTTCCCCTTGAAGAGCACCTGAGTTCATTGTTTTCAAACATTTTAAACACTGAGCTCCTGAAGCATTCACCCCCACCCCTTCCTTTCTGTACCTTAACATCATCTTTGTCTTGTTCAAATTTAATGATAATTTATTTCTATCAAACCATCTTTTCAGTTTGATTAATTCTTTTGTGATCATCCCCAGAAGCTGCTGTAAATTCTCATGAGAACATAAAATATTTGTGTCATCTGCAAATAATAAAAATTTCAAAAGATTCAACACTCTGCATATGTCATTTATATATACTGTAAGTTGAAGAGTATTGGGCCTAAAATTAACCCCTGTGGGACTTGCAGACACCCATTTTTACAAATTGCTGCCTGTTGCTTAAGTAGCTTCTCAGCCAATTCAGCACCATTCCTCTGATACCATATCTTTCTAATTTTTCAATTAATATGTTGTGATCAATGGTATCGAAGGCCTTCTAGAGGTCTATGAATACTCCCACTGCATATCTTTTTTTGTCTATACTGTGAGTTATATTTTCTATTAATTCTATCAGTGCCAGCGTAGCTGATCTATTTTTTCTAAAACTATATTGGCTGTCAGATATTAGTTGATGCTTCTGAATGACAGAATAATCCAGATCAGCATTAAAAAAAAAAAAAAAAAGTAGGTAAAGTTGTGTCCAGTTCCAGTTGTGGTATGACCTTTGCTATTTTCACTTTGTTTGGAAATTTACCAGATTTAAATGACAGATTACAGATGTGAGTTAGTGGTTTTGCAATGCCCATGATGACTTTTTTGAGTATTGACATATCAATTTCATTGTAATCAGTAGAATATTTGTACTATTTGTTTACGATATCAATTATTTCCCTCTCTTAAACTGTTCTAAGAAACATTGAGTTAGGATTATTATCTGTCAGATCAACCACTTGACCCTTTACAATTGTGTCAGGATCAGCGATTTTTTTTTTTTTGCCAAATCTGGTCCCACATTTGCAAAATAATTATTAAAACCACTAGCTACATCGTTCATATTATTGATAGTGACATCCTTATCAATAAAATACTGAGGATAGCTTGGGTTTCTCGATCCATTTCTAATTATATTGTTATATATATTATAATATTGTTCTAATCATATTGTTTAATACACCCCATATACCGTTGATCTAATAATTTTTTAATAATATTCCTTCTTACATTTTCTAATGATATTGGTCATTTTATTTTTATATGTTTCATATTTCTTTTCTGACTCATCAGTTCTATATTTAAAAAATTCTCTATACAGAGTGTTTTTCTTTTTGCAGGCATTTTGTAAACCCTTTGTTATCCATGGATTAGCAGAATGTTTTTGCTTGTTCCTATATTGTTTAATTGGACAGTTTTTGTTATATAATGATATAAATACATCTAAAAATGACCCATTTGCTATGTCGCTTATAGTTCTCTATGATGTCATCATTTTCCTTTTTGTAGTCACTGTCATACACTACAAAGACTGACAAATGGTCAGTTATATCATTTATATGGAAGCCACTTATTGTATTGTCCTCTATAACATTTGTAAATCTGTTGTTTATTAGTGTGGCACTGTGAGTAGTGATTCTGCTTGGTCTAGGGATACAAGCTGATGCTTTACATTGTGTTGATGAACTCGTCAGTCATTCTATGATTATTTGGATTCAACAGATCAACGTTGAAGTCACCACAAATGAATGCCACTTTTTGTATTGTGTTAGCATAGTTCTTTTCCATCCATTTTTTGAACATTTCAATACTGGATCCTGGAGCTCTGTAATTGCAGCTGATGATTACATTCTTCTTTTTTCAACACATAGTTCAATAGTAATACATTCACACAAGTCATTAACCACTACTGTCATGTTTCAACCACTTTGTAGTTTTTATCTACGTACAGAGCCACACCACCTCCACTCTTGTTGCTTCGGTTCACATATGACAATTCATAACCATTCAGTTAAAAATCTGCACCCTTCTCGGTGCTGATCCAAGTCTCTGAAATAGCTATTATTTTAAAAGGCTTCTTGAATTGACCTAGATAATCTTTTATGTTGTGGAAGTTGGCATATAGGGCCCTATCTTGTGCCACCCGCTACCCGCTGCCACGACCCGCTACCCGCAAATTGTGGATTTAGGAACTTCCTCTATCCCTAAACGGTATCTTGCGCCCACGCTACCCGCTATCCGTTATGCCGACTCCGTCATTTGTGCCTGGAGGTGTGTCCGTGGGCGTGTTTCATGCACTATCCCTAAAATTGCTATCTTGCGCACACACTTTAGGGATAGCGGATAGCGGGTGGTCCTGACCACCCGCTATCCGCTATCCCTAAAGTTTGGGCTGTTAGGAGAGCGCGCCCAGGCGGCTTCAATGCGCGCCCCGACGGAGCCTCGCCACACACACGGTCGGACTGATACCGGGACGCCGCCGGAATGGACTGAGTATATTACTCATATAGACTGTTTAGAGGAAAGGCTGTTTTAATTGGACACTTACGCCAGCACGTTTTATTGCTTTTATCATAAGCCAGCAGCTGTGCTATATTTTTATTTTTAATATTTTATTTGCCCCATCTACCTTGTCAATAAATTAGTTTACACATAGTTCCACCTCTGCCTCTTGTGTGTGTGTGGTGTGACCCGGGGATTTTACTCAATCAGTACAACCTTGTGACACGTCCACTTGGACACATGTGGCTCCCCCTCCCGAATTAACTCGCCTATAATATAATATATAATATATATAAAGCCAACTTGCTTTAGCCTCAGTAGAAGCCCTGAGAAAATCTACCTCCCTCTCTCCATCACGGGTTTAGGATTTAGGATTTAGGATAGCACAGCCTGCCCTTAAAGGCAATGGCACCTGGCACACTGATTGGTTTAACTGGCGTAACGCCCAAAACATGCCTATGCATAATATAGCGGGTAGCGCAGGTGTTTTGCGGATAGCGGGAGGTGCACAAGATAGCAACTTTTACGGGGGAACGCCTCTTCCTAAATCCTAAATCCGCAAATAGCGGGTTTAGGGAGTCTGGCGCAAGATAGGGCCCAAGATATTTTTTCATTTTAAAACTTGCATTAGGCACCTAAAGCCAAAACAAGACTCTTAGAGCTTCCAGAAGTTTAAAAACATTACTGGCAACAATTGTTGCTGGTGGGATTAAACGCGTGCATCTTCAGGTGATCCATTCAGTTTGATGAAGATTTTGCAGTTTGCAGTCCATGTAGATTGTATTTTCCTCTGCTTCCTCAGGTAGCGTGCTTCCCTGGCGATGTCTGCGTTCCTTTTTGTCAGATGCTCATTCATGTAAATGTCTGTTCCCTTCAACTTTCTCCCCTGTTTCAGTAGTGCTGCTTTGTGCTTTCTGTTAACAGATGATGTTACTGCTCTGGTGGAATTCATCCTAAAAGTCCCCCTCTGCTCCAATATGTGTTTTATTTATCTTTATGTCCCCTAAAATGTGTGACCTTGACTGCAGTGACTATAGTGACTATCTGTGCAAAGTTTGTCACTAGCGAGGTGTTTTCACAATCCTCCACTATTTGTATATTCATCGATCTGCACATTTATAATTAGGGCAAAGTTTAGAGTTACATTTAAGGCAAAGGGATGTTTTTTTCATGGAAGAAGCTTCTAAATATGTAATATTGATGAACAGAGATTATTTAATCTTAGCTTAATAAATGACTGGTGGGGAGGCTTTAAATTTAAGTTAAAATGTATAATATCATAATGTAGTTATGAGTCAGTTCCCCTCCTTTGAAAGCCCAAGGCATATGACCGTGTTCCTCATCACGCTGAGAATGTGAATATCAACACTTACATTTCCAACAATATATGTGGCACACATATGCAGTCTTGGTTGACCATTTGAAAGGGGAAACCTTCATATTTTTCATAGCCTTTGTAGTGCAGTACAGTCAAGGAGCTTTTCTTCGGCTGCAGCTGAGACTTTGAGAAGCAGCTCATTCCTTGATTAAGGCTGCATTCACAGCCAGCATGTTCAGACCAGTTTCTCTGGGCTCTGCAGGGTTTCCTCCTTCACTTCAATTTGACAGCGCGGTTACTACAGTTTACTTCTAAGGTCCAGAGTGACTGATGCCATCTCCTCTGGTTGTTGCTGTCAGTATCTTCTATTGAAAGAAAACACTCATAAATACAAAACGTTATTCTTGTATTTCTCCTCAACTCCACCCATCAAGAAACTGGGTACAAGATAAACCATTCCCTCTATTTCTCTCTCTTTTTCTCCCTCTCTTTCTTCTTCCTTTCTTTTCCTTCCCTCCCAGGATGATCCCGGCTAATCACAAGTACTTCCTGCTAAGTGACCTGGCATCATCGCGAGACTATGAGCTGTGTGTGTTGGCTGTGTATGATGATGGTGTCACCACACTGACGGGCACCAAGCTGGTGGGCTGTGTGTCCTTCACCACTGAGACCGAGTATGGACGCTGCCACTCCATACGAGACCAGGTCAGTGTGTGTGTGTGTCTGTGTGTTTTACCAGCTTTTTAACATATTAGTGAACTGTCGTTATATTAGATATGAGATATCACCAAGATCATTTTAATAAACTAAAACTAAACTAGAAGTCAAAACAAGGTGTGAAAAAACATGCTTATGCAGCTCAACAATCTGACCGCGTTCAAGGAGAGAAAGCTTTTTTGCTTTTGCCATCAGAAGGTCATGACAGTGTGGATACCTGACAGAAAATGACACTGAATCCACATTTTTGCCAAGATTTGGGCTTTTAAAGTCTGTGGTCTTAAACTTTTGATCAGCTGATGAACAGCTTTTTTTTTTTTTTTTTTTGTCTCACTCCCATTTCTTCTTTTTGCATTTCGAAGTTCTACTTAGAACCTTCTTAACCCTCCTGTCGTGTTCGCGGTCAAATCTGACCGGTGCACAAGTTTTCTCTCCAAAAAATGCAGTTAATTTCATCTGTTTGTCATGAGGTTCCATGACTTTGTTCACACATGGCATCTGAACACATAAAATAAATTTGGAGAATTTTTATTAATTTTTGAATGTTTTATTTAACTTGTATACACCCATCGTGTTCCCGGTCACAAATGACCGGTCATTAGAAATGAATGGGTAAGACTACAATTAGTGTATAAAATAGAGTTAAACACATTCCCACACTCCTTTCCCACACCCCAACATGCAGGTGTCTTTGAGCAGACACAGATGTGTGTGAACACACACACACACACACACACACACACACCTTATACCCCTTTCTGGCTTCCATGGCAACCCCCACAGGAAAGTATCTCTCAGACTTCTTTCCCACACCCCAACATGTAGGTGTCTTTGAGCAGGCACACACACACACACACACACACATACACACACACACACACCTTATAACCCTTTCTGGCTTCCATGGCAACCCCCACGGGAAAGTATTTCTCAGACTTCTTTCCCACACCCCAACATGTAGGTGTCTTTGAGCAGGCACACACACACACACACACACACACACACACACACACACACACACACACACACACACACACCACACACACACACACACACACACACACACACACCTTATACCCCTTTCTGGCTTCCATGGCAACCCCCACGGGAAAGTATCTCTCAGACTTCTTTCCCACACCCCAACATGTAGGTGTCTTTGAGCAGGCACACACACACACACACACACACACACACACACACACACATGGACACAGACACACACAGACACACACAACTTTGCCCTTTTTTGGCTTCCATGGCAACCCTCACGGGAACCTACCACGGGAACTGCCAACACCTGTCACCTGACACCTGACAGGTGTCAGGTGTCAGGTGTCAGGAAGAAGACCCAGCTGAAGTTGTGGTCACCTTTCGGTCCAAAAATGGTCATTTTTCCTGGACCTCATCCCCACCTGAGAGGAACGGTCAGCTTCCATGTGAAAATGTCATGAGGATGACTAGCTAAATCATAGTGGTCAATGCTGACGGGAACACAAATGATGCTATTTTTTTGCCACTATTTAGAAAATTGAAATGTTTCAAAACAGTGTCCTTGGAAAACATTGAAATGAAGTACTCTGTGATAAATACTACAATATGTTTCATCTGAGTATTTGTTATAGTCAAAATAATATCTATATAATGTTTTTTTTCCCTAAAAAACGAATGGTATGATCTCAGGTAAATTAGGCCTACAGCACATACATAGCAAATAGAAGTTCAAAACTTGTCATTTTCACAAGAGCAGAAGTTGATAAAAAGATCTAACACAACATTAGGTGATAATATGTATCATAGTGGATTTATAATCAAATATAATGTTACCGGTCACATGTGACCGGGAACCTCATGAGTGTTAGCCCAAAATGAACAGAATAGGAGGGTTAAGATCCAACAGTGCAAAATGTAAATTCTTGCAATTTCTCAACTGGTCTTAAAATTTTGATCAGGAGTGTATATATATGTATATGTATATACATATACATACACACACACACACACACACACACACACATATACATATCTATATCTATATATAGTGGGGTGGCTTACCTCAATATATCACAACAATCGTTCATTTTGTGATAAAAGCATAAAATTTGGTAGATGTGTTGGTGGATATATTTCAAACAAATCTGGATATTGGGCCATCACAAAATCGCCCCCTAGTGGCCATAGCAGGCATTTGATTTGTTAAAATGAATAAAAATTAGGGATGAGCGAGTACACCACTATCTGTATCTGTATCTGTTTAACCATCTACATTATCCGTATCCGTATCTGTACTCGGAGTGGGCGGGGCCGAAACCGGAAGTGGGCGCGGCTTAACCCAGAAGTTGGCCGAGTTTGACCGGAAATGGTGGGGCTTAACCAGTAGGTTATTTTAAGCCTGAAATTGATACGGGTTGATCAGAAGTTGCTATATTTATTGTTCATTGGGAAACTATTTACAGAACAGCCTCAGAAGCTTCAGATCAATGTTTTTGATCACAATGGTAGACAAACTATTTACAGAACACGTTTTTTTAATAAACACAGAACATGAATATTCTTAAGTGCATCAATGAATACAACACATGCAGTGGGCAATTATGAAGTACTAGAGAGAGAGTGTATATATATATCTATCTATATATCTATATCTATCTATATATAGATAAATAGATATACAGTACAGGCCAAAAGTTTGGACACACCTTCTCATTCAATGCGTTTTCTTTATTTTCATGACTATTTACATTGTAGATTCTAACTGAAGGAATCAAAACTATGAATGAACACATGTGGAGTTATGTACTTAACAAAAAAAGGTGAAATAACTGAAAACATGTTTTTTATTCTAGTTTCTTCAAAATAGCCACCCTTTGCTCTGATTACTGCTTTGCACACTCTTGGCATTCTCTCGATGAGCTTCAAGAGGTAGTCACCTGAAATGGTTTTCCAACAGTCTTGAAGGAGTTCCCAGAGGTGTTTAGCACTTGTTGGCCCCTTTGCCTTCACTCTGTGGTCCAGCTCACCCCAAACCATCTGGATTGGGTTCAGGTCCGGTGACTGTGGAGGCCAGGTCATCTGCCGCAGCACTCCATCACTCTCCTTCTTGGTCAAATAGCCCTTACACAGCCTGGAGGTGTGTTTGGGCTCATTGTCCTGTTGAAAAATAAATGATGGTCCAACTAAACGCAAACTGGATGGGATTGCATGCCGCTGCAGGATGCTGTGGTAGCCATGCTGGTTCAGTGTGCCTTCAATTTTGAATAAATCCCCAACAGTGTCACCAGCAAAACACCCCCACACCATCACACCTCCTCCTCCATGCTTCACAGTGGGAACCAGGCATGTGGAATCCATCCGTTCACCTTTTCTGCGTCTCACAAAGACACGGCGGTTGGAACCAAAGATCTCAAATTTGGACTCATCAGACCAAAGCACAGATTTCCACTGGTCTAATGTCCATTCCTTGTGTTTCTTGGCCCAAACAAATCTCTTCTGCTTGTTGCCTCTCCTTAGCAGTGGTTTCCTAGCAGCTATTTGACCATGAAGGCCTGATTCGTGCAGTCTCCTCTTAACAGTTGTTCTAGAGATGGGCCTGCTGCTAGAACTCTGTGTGGCATTTATCTGGTCTCTGATCTGAGCTGCTGTTAACTTGTGATTTCTGAGGCTGGTGACTCGGATGAACTTATCCTCAGCAGCAGAGGTGACTCTTGGTCTTCCTTTCCTGGGTCGGTCCTCATGTGTGCCAGTTTGGTTGTAGGGCTTGATGGTTTTTGCAACTCCACTTGGGGACACATTTTAAGTTTTTGCAATTTTCCGGACTGACTGACCTTCATTTCTTAAAGTAATGATGGCCACTCGTTTTTCTTTGGTTAGCTGATTGGTTCTTGCCATAATATGAATTTTAACAGTTGTCCAATAGGGCTGTCGGCTGTGTAGTAACCTGACTTCTGCACAACACAACTGATGGTCCCAACCCCATTGATAAAGCAAGAAATTCCACTAATTAACCCTGATAAGGCACACCTGTGAAGTGAAAACCATTTCAGGTGACTACCTCTTGAAGCTCATCGAGAGAATGCCAAGAGTGTGCAAAGCAGTAATCAGAGCAAAGGGTGGCTATTTTGAAGAAACTAGAATATAAAACATGTTTTCAGTTATTTCATCTTTTTTTGTTAAGTACATAACTCCACGTGTTCATTCATAGTTTTGATTCCTTCAGTGAGAATCTACAATGTAAATAGTCATGAAAATAAAGAAAACGCATTGAATGAGAAGGTGTGTCCAAACTTTTGGCCTGTACTGTAGATATATTTATATTTATATAGATATATAGCTTAATTTGTAATATTTATACTACTACTATATTTATTTTTTATGAACTACAGTGAGAAAGTGTCTGACTCTCAGTGCATGCAGCCAAAATAAAATCAAAATAATATTATACTTTGTCTGTTGTAAAAATAAATCAGCGCGGCAAATCAGTTTTCTATTACCGTATTCATCCGAATATAAGACGATATTTTTTCCATTGAAAATGCCCTGAAAAAACGCCCTTGTCTAATACTGGGGGTCTAACCAAATACTCATGTATTGTACTTGCATATGTAAACCAGTATGCAGGCTCGCCTGATGCCCCGGTGAATGGCCGCATTGCGCAATCAATAACACTGGTCAACAACAAATTTATTGTTTAAGTTTTTTGAGCTGATTTAGGATAATTTTGGTGTGCTGAATCCAAAAATCACATTGGTTTTGCTCAATCAGGTCAACTTTCTGAACTATGCTACATATTGGCTTTTTAACATTTTTGCTTACATTTATGGGCATTTTCACGTCATATGATACAAAATTCTTTCATATTTCTTGCAATAAACAAATTCTGAAGATTTTACTTTTGCCAATTTATGATTAATGGTAGAAGATGGTAAATTTTTTGTTGGGGCAACAGTCCGGCTTCACCAAGTACCCATGCTTTCTGTGTATGTGGGATAGTAGGGACACCACTCAGCATTATACAAAGAAGGACTGGCCGGTGCGGCAGGAACTGGTGCCTTGCAGAGCAAAGAATGTCATCAACATTCCTCTGGTAGACAGAGACAAGATTCTCTTCCCACCACTGCACATAAAGCTCGGCTTGATCAAACAGTTCACCAAAGCTCTAGATAAGGATGGTGGCTGCTTCGCCTACTTGTGCCATGCTTTTCCAGGATTAACCATAGAGAAGTTGAAAGCTGGCATCTTTGATGGTCCTCAAATCCGTCAGCTCATCAGAGATCCTCAGTTTGAAAACTCAATGAACGAAGTGGAACTGGAAGCATGGAAGGCTTTTGTTCTGGTCATGAAGAACCTTCTTGGCAACAACAAGGCCAGGAACTATGCAGACCTTGTCACCAATATGCTGACTGCTTTCAGAAACCTTGGATGCAACATGAGCATCAAAATGCATTACTTATTCTCACATATGGATCGGTTTCCTGAGAATCTGGGATCAATGAGTGATGAGCAGGGAGAGAGATTCCATCAGGACATAAAAGAGATGGAGGCCAGGTATCAGGGACGCTGGGATGCAGTCATGATGGCTGATTACTGCTGGACTCTGAAGAGAGACATCCCTGCTGCTGAGCATTCAAGGGGTTCGAAGAAACGAAAGTTCATGCCCTGAATTTTGCACAATGACGACTTAATGTTGAATTTACATGTACTTACCTTTATCAATGTCTGTTATTCAATTTACAGGAATTAAAGTTTGTAACACTTAATAAATACATCCTGTTAGAAAATGATTTTTTTTCTCTTAAAACCTATTTTGGGTGAGAACTATATAAAAAATCAACTGATAAAGTCACAAAAATGTAATCAATTTTGTGAGAAGATCAAATTTTTCAAAATCAAATTAGCAAAAAAACCTGACCTGATTGAGAAAAATAGATGTCATTTTTGGATTTAGTGGTGGAAAATGGTCCTAATTCAGTTGAAAAAACCTAGACAACTTGCAAAAAAATTTTTTTGTAACCCAGTGTAATCAATCATGTTGTCTGTGTCATTGTCTGTTGTGCTGCTGCAGCCGCATATGAACAAAAGTTGATTTATAATGAAAGGTAGGCTATATATGGCAGTCTGTGTGCGCTGCTCTCCTGTCAGATCCGGCAGACCTGACCGGTTGGGTGTGGCACCGGTCGGCATCAGGCCGGTGCCGAGGCCGGCCCGCCTGATGCGGTAGGAGTAGTTACACGGAAGGGCGCAAGGCAGTAATTTCGCCTAGGGCAGCAACATGGGCAGAACCGCCACTGAATGTATGTGTGTACGTGGTGTGTATGTGTTAAGACTGCTCTGTACCGCGTCCGGTACGAGCAAAGTTTTCCAACTTACTTTATACTAGAAACCAGCCGGTAAGAGGGAGCAGACGGTAAAAAAAAAAAAAAAAAAAAAAGTGCTGTGTCTGCAGTGAGAGATGCTATGCCAGTCACATTCAGCCCTAACCCTAACCCGAACTCTGCTCAAAAGCAGAGCGTCTGTTACCAACCAAGTTTAGCAGAAACTCTACTGACTATCAGTGATTACAGACCGAGGGAAGAGCGAGCTGGAAAAAAACTGACCGCTACTGAAGAGAGACGTGACGTGAGCTGTCACACCTGAGGGAGTGACAGCTGAGGTTGCCCCTGTGTGTGTGTGTGTGTGTGTGTGAGTGGGGCACACGAGGTAGGGGAGGGTCGCTGTGTGTGACTGGCCTATCACACAACGTGGACACACTCAGCTACCTAATGAAGATTTTCATTCATCACGAGCACAGATATTGACTCATATTACTCGGATCATACTGAAACTCGGCAAAAGTGCTATATCCGTACCAGATACTCGTTTCAGCTGAGTATCCAGCTCATTCCTAATAAAAATATTAAAATGATTCATTAAAGTATTTTAAAAATGTAAATACACATTAAATTAAGAAAAAATACAGTTATACACACTTTCCGCCCCACCACCACAACCACAGAGCTGCCAACCTTTCAAAAAACCTTGGAGTGAGATTTGATTGAGGGGAGGCGGGGCTCACATTACACATTACAACGCACTCAAGCGATGTACGTCATCACGTTGAAATACGACACACGCATGGCCCGACGTCATCACAAATCAATATTGGCCTAGTTCACATACATTCATCAGGTCTGCCGGATCTGACAGGTGCGCCGCACACACAGACTGCCGTACTTTCATTATAAACCGACTTTTGTTTATATGTGGTTGCTGCAGCACAACGGACAACAACACAGACAACATGGTTGATTATTGCGATTCGCCGGTAATCGCACTGCGCGCATTAAACAATTTTGCGGAGGCAAGAGGAAAGTTGCATGATTTACACCGTATCCACGTTCGCGCTGCATGCGTGGCCGTGCATGTGCTCGTGCATGAACGCTTGGGCGTGGTACAAACTTGGTAATGTGAGTAGCCTCTAACTCATTCATTTCATTGGATAATATGCCGGTGGGGTGAGGTGGAAGTCCCTGATTGATCGAAAAGATTCTTCTGATTGGCTGAGCCTCTTGTAAAAGTGGCCCGGCCGCCGCCGCCTCTGCTCTGCAGGCATAACTTATCGATCACAAGTGGCTTTTCTCAGGCTCAACAGATAGATCAGAGATAAATAGAACTGTTTTAGTCAAAAGAAAAAAAGGCTCTTGATGAGCACTTCAGCGTGAGAAATCGGAGGTGTGGCGTGTGAATCCAATCAAATGTGTGAGTCTCACGGCCAATGCGTGAGAGTTGGCAGCTCTGCAACCACCACTGCAAGCCAGCTAGCCAACGAGCTAGCTAGCATACAGTCAGTACCGAAAATTGAAAAAGCCCCTTAGAAAACAACATGGTAGGCATTTTTGAGGAAAAGCACTTTATCTGTTCTTTCTGTATGATTATTTAATGCTGAATCCATTTCTGCCATATGCCAAGCTGGAAAAAGTGCCGAAAGTCAAGTGTCCTTTGCCTGAATATGTAATGCACTGAAGAAGAAAAAATGTGATCACAAAAAAATTGTAATGCACTGCTGTTTTGATCCAATCATTATCATCCATATTTGTAATAATTAGTGGCCACGTTCAGTTAATTTTTACTAATTAATTAAATTGATGAAAAATGTCTACCTGGCCTTTGATTATTATTACATTTGTATTAGTAATAATATCATTATATCTACAGTAAATAATTGGTGAGGTCATTTTTACGTAATGCTGGTCCAAAGAATGAATGGAGATGAATGGGCCTGAGTCCGTTACTGCTTAAGTCTCACAATAAGCTCTCACAAAGAAATAGTATGGGTATATCATACATTTCCTGAATCCTCAAAGTCCATTAGGTATTGTGGATGTTGTGGGAAAATGTGTGTAATTTATGGTTTAAGGAGGTCATGTGACCTCTGTGTTTGTCAGAAAGAGACACCCATGGGCTTAAATGAAAGCTGAGAAGGTCCCCTTTACAATGATATCAAACAATCATATATAGAATATTGACAAATAGGAAACTGATAGCCATTTCTGACTTTGGACGACTAATCAATAATTATGCTAATTAATCAATAATTATGACTAAACAGTAACTTTTAGAGCTTGGCATACGGCAGAAATGGATTCAGCATTAAATAATCATACAGAAACAACAGATAAAGTGCTTCTCCTCAAAAATGCCTACCATGTTGTTTCCTAAGTGGCTTTTTCAAGCAGTGCAGTGGGCAGCCCATCAAGGTAGGCCTAAACATTTTATTTCAACTGTAATAATTATGAATAAAATAGGTTAATTTTTGGATATGTACATTTTGAACATCATAGATAAAGGCGAAAGAGAAAAAGAATTATTGTGGGGGAACAGTGGAGAGGTAACTTTTCAAGCTAGCAAAACTAGGTAATTAAGCTAGGTAGTTAGCTTGGAATATGTAGCTAGCTTGGAATGCAGCAAGTGTGTAGCAAAGCTGTAGCTATGTTGTATGTAGCTATGTTCTGTTCTGTTACATTGTAATAAAGCTTTTTCCCACTTTAAAATGTCTCTAAATTATATTTGTGGTGCTGAAAACATGAAACTGCAGCTGTAGGGTAGGCAAAGCATTCCATGCCAGTAACCACTGGCAGCCAGTTTTGAAAATGGCTGCCACAGTCATCAGAATAAAAATTTGCAGTGGCCCAATATCCAGATTCATTCAACATATATTCAGCAATGAGTGTGCCAAATTTGGTGCTTTTATCACAAAATGAACGATAGTTTAGCTATGCCGGCCCACTAATATATATATATATATATATATACACACACACACACACACACACACACACATATATATATGTATGTATGTATATGTGTGTGTGTGTGTGTGTGTGTGTGTGTGTGTGTGTGTATGTACACACACTACCAGTCAATAGTTTGGACACACCTTCTCATTCGATGTTTTTTATTTTCACTACTTTCTACACTGTAGATACATACTGAAGACATCAATTATATGAAGTAAGATATATGGAATTATGTAGCAAAGCAAAAATTGTTGAATAACTCTAAATATGTTTTATATTTTAGATTCCTCAAAGTTGCCACCCTTTGCTATTTTGACAGCGCTGCAAACCCTTGGCCTTCTCTCAATGAGCTTCATGATGTAGTCACCTGAAATGGTTTTCACTTCACAGGTGAGCCTTGTCAGGGTTCATTTGTGGAATTTCTTGCCTTCTTAATGGGGTTGGGACCATCAGTTGTGTTGTGCAGCAGTCAGGTTGGTACACAGCTGACAGCCCTAACAACTGTTAGCCCTAACAACTGTTAACTGTTCATGGCAAGCACCACTCAGCTAAGTAAAGAGAAATGACAGTCCATCATTACTTTAAGAACTGAAGGTCACTCAGTCTGGAAAATTGCAAAAACTTTTAATGTGTCCCCAAGTGCAGTCGCAAAAAAACATCATGCGCTACGACGAAACTGGCTCACATGAGGACCGTCCCAGGAAAGGAAGACCAAGAGTCACCTCTGCTGCTGAGGATAAGTTCATCTGAGTCACCAGCCTCAGAAATCGCAAGTTAACAGCACCTCAGATTAGAGCCCAGATAAATGCCACACAGAGATCTAGCAGCAGACACACCTCTACTTCAACTGTGCAGAGGAGACTGTGCGAATCAGGCTTTTATGGTCAAATAGCTGCTAATAAACCACTACTAAGGAAAAGCAACAAGCAGAAGAGTTTTCTTTGGGCCAAGAAACACAAGAAATGGACATTAGACCAGTGGAAATCTGTGCTTTGGTCTGATGAGTCCAAATTTGAGATCTTTGGTTCCAACCGCCGTGTCTTTGTGAGACGCAGAAAAGGTGAACGGATGGATTCCACATGCCTGGTTCCCACTGTGAAGCATGGAGGAGGAGGTGTGATGGTGTGGGGGTGCTTTGCTGGTGACACTGTTGGGGATTTATTCAAAATTGAAGGCACACTGAACCAGCATGGCTACCACAGCATCCTGCAGCAACATGCCATCCCATCTGGTTTGCGTTTAGTTGGACCATCATTTATTTTTCAACAGGACAATGACCCCAAACAAACCTCCAGGCTGTGTAAGGGCTATTTGACCAAGAAGGAGAGTGATGGAGTGCTGCGGCAGATGACCTGGCCTCCACAGTCACCTGACCCAATCGAGATGGTTTGGGATGAGATGGACCGCAGAGTGAAGGCAAAGGGGCCAACAAGTGCTCAGCATCTCTGGGAACTCCTTCAAGACTGTTGGAAAACCATTTCAGGTGACTACCTCTTGAAGCTCATTGAGAGAATGCCAAGAGTGTGCAAAGCAGTAATCAGAGCAAAGGGTGGCTATTTTGAAGAATCTAAAATATAAAACATGTTTTGAGTTATTTCACACTTTTTTGTGTACTACATAATTCCATGTGTTCATTCACAGTTTTGATGCCTTCAGAGAATCTATAATGTAAATAGTCATGAAAACAAAGAAAAAAATTAAATGAGAAGGTGTGTCCAAACTTTTGACTGGTAGTGTAGATATACACTCCTGATCAAAATCTTAAGACCTGTTGAGAAATTGCAAGAATTTACATTTTGCACTGTTGGATCTTAAGAAGGTTCTAAGTAGAGCTTCAAAATGCAAAAAGAAGAAATGGGAGTGAGACAAAAAAAAAATTTTTTTTGAGTAAGCAATTTATTGCAAACAACCATTAAACTGAAATAGGCTGTTCATCAGCTGATCAAAAGTTTAAGACCACAGCCTTTAAAAGCCCAAATCTTGGCAAAAATGTGGATTCAGTGTCATTTTCTGTCAAGTATCCACACTGTCATGACCTCCTGATGGCAAAGGCAAAAAAGCTTTCTTGGTAATCACCTCAAAAATTCGTTTCGGCATGCTTGATGCTAGTGTTTCCAGGAGGCTAGTGGGAATGTTGCTCCAAGTGGTGAAGATGGCTTCACGGAGCGCATCCACTGTCTGGAACTAGTGTCCGTTTTTGTAAACTTCCCTTGCCATCCAATCCCAAATGTTCTCAATTGGATTTAGATCAGGGGAACATGCAGGATGGTTCAAAAGAGTGATGTTATTTCTCTGGAAGAAGTCCTTTGTCAGGCGGGCATTGTGAACTGCAGCGTTGTCCTGTTGAAAAACCCAGTCATTACCACACAGACGATGGCCTTCAGTCATGAGGGATGCCCCCTGCAACATCTCCACATAGCCAGCTGCCGTTTGACGCCTCTGCACAACCTGAAGCTCCATTGTTCCATTGAAGGAAAAAGCCCCCCAGATCATGATGCCACCCCCTCCAAACAACTCAGGTGGGATCTCCTTGTCATGCCAGTAATGTTGGAAGCCATCAGGACCGTCAAGGTTAAATTTTTTCTCATCAGAGAATACAACTTTCTTCCACCTTTCAATGTCCCATGTTTGGTGCTCTTGTGCAAACTCCAAACGGGCAATTTTGTGCCGTTGAAGGAGACGAGGCCCTTGAAGACATTTTTTGTTCTTAAAACCCTTCTCTCGCAGATGCCGTCTGATGGTTATGGGACTGCAGTTGGCACCAGTGACAAGCTTAATTTGGGCCAAGGATCGTCCCGTGTCTTGACGGACAACCATTTGGATCCTCTGGCTCAGGGCCGGTGAAATTTTTTTTGGGTCTACCACTTGACTTTTTTGTTCCATAACCCTCAGGATCTTTTAGGAAGTTAACAATGACTGTCTTACTGCGTCCAACCTCAGCAGCAATGGCACGCTGTGAGAGCCTTGTTGTTGGGCCTTGCTTATGCAGCTCAACAATCCGACCGTGTTCAAAGAGAGAAAGCTTTTTTGCCTTTGCCATCAGGAGGTCATGACAGTGTGGATACCTGACAGAAAATGACACTGAATCCACAGCCCAAGATTTGGGCTTTTAAAGGCAGTGGTCTTAAACTTTTGATCAGCTGAGGAACAGCTTATTTCAGTTTAATGGTTGTTTGCAATAAATTGCTCACTCAATTTTTTTTTGTCTCACTCCCATTTCTTCTTTTTGCATTTTGAAGCTCTACTTAGAACCTTCTTAAGATCCAACAGTGCAAAATGTAAATTCTTGCAATTTCTCAACAGGTCTTAAGATTTTGATCAGGAGTGTATAGATATAGATATATATATTTTTTTCCCACATTTGTTATGTTGCAGCCTGATGCTACAATCCTTTAAATTCATTTTTCTCTCATTAATCTCAGTACCCCATAATGACAAAGGGAAAACAGAATTGTAGAAAGTTTTGAAAATTTATTAAAAAGGAAAAACTGAAATATCACACTGATGGAAGTATTCAGACCCTTTGCAACTCTCAATTTAGCTCAGGTGCCTCCCATTTCTGTTGATGGTTCATGAGATGTTTCTACACCTTGATTAGAGTCCACCTGTGGTAAATTAAATTGATTGGACATGATTTGGAAAGGCACAAATCACTTTCTAGAAGGCCTCACAGCTGACAATGCATATCAGAGCAGAAACCAAGCCGTGAGGTCAAAGGAACTGCCTGCTGAGCTCAGAGACAGGATTGTTGCAAGGCACAGATCTGGGGAAGGCTACAAAAAAAAAAATCTGCTGCACTAAAGGTTCCCAAGAGCACAGTGGCTTCAATAATTCTCAAATGGAAGACGTTTTGGCACAACCAGGACTCTTCCAAGAGCTGGTTGCCCAGCCAAACCAAGCAATTGTGGGAGAGGGGCCTTAGTAAAAGAGGTGACCAAGAACCCGATGGTCACTCTGACTGAGCTCCAGAGATCCTGTGTAGAGATGGGACAAAGTTCCAGACGGACAACCATCACTACAGCCCTCCATTGATCTGGGCTTTATCACAGAGTGGCTACCCAGATAGCAAAATGTGATTGAAACAATGTTGAAATGTGGTCAGGCAGAAATATTGAATCCTTGTTAAAACCCGACATTGAAATTATACAGGGGATCGAACAGGGAACCCTCCAGTTACCAGACGACCGCTCTACCTCCTGAGCCACGCCTCACCTAGAGCCTTCCCTATCACCCAGAGCCCGCCCGCTGGCCACTGCCCCCCTCAAGGCTATTTACAATATAGACTCAACATTGATTAAATGTTGGCCATTCAGTCATTAAATTCAACCATAATACAATGTTGATTCAACAATATCTTTTCAACATTTCATCTTTTCAGTGGTCGATCCACCATTGATCTTTCACCCCAACCAAAAGTCAACAAAAAATCAACATTTTGACTATAAATCAATGTTGATTTAACAGCTTTTGCTATCTGGGTAGACAGAAGCCTCTCCTCAGTGCAAAACACATGAAAGCCCACTTGGAGTTTGCAAAAACGTACCTGAAGGACTTTCAGACTATGAGAAACAAGATTCTCTGTTCTGATGAAACCAAGATTGAACTGTTTGGCCTCAGTTCCAAATGTTATGTCTGGAGCACACAGCGAAGACAACACAGGAGTGGCTTAGCGACAACTCTGTGAATGTCCTAGAATGGCCCACCCAGAACCCTGACTTGAACCCTATCCAATATTTCTGGAGTGACCTGAAAATGGCTGTCCACTGACAGTCCCCATCCAACCTGACCGAGCTTGAGAGGATTTACAAAGAAGAATGGCAGAAAATCCCCCAGTCCGGGTGTGCGAAGCTTGTTGCGTCATACCTAAAAAGACTCAAGGTTGTAATTGCTGCCAAAGGTGCTTCAACTAAGCATTGAGTAAAGGGTCTGAATACTTATGTCAGTGTGATATTTCAGGGTTTTCTTTTTAATAAATTTACAAAAATTTCTAAAATTCTGTTTTCACTTTGTCATTATGGGGTACTGAGTGTAGATTAATGAGAGAAGAAATGAACAACATAACATAACAAAAGTGCAAAAAGTGAAGGGGGTCTGAATACTTTCTGAATGCACTGTACACACACACACACACACACATATGTGTGTGTGTATGTATATACACACACACATAGTATATAACTTAAACTAATACTGAAACTAATAAAATATAATGTAAAATTAATCATCTGAGACAATGAAAATTAAACTGAAACCAGCAAACCCATGCTGGAAACTTACTGGAACATAACTGAATTGAAAAAAAAAAAGAAGAAATAAAAAACTAATGGAAAAGTACAAAACTATAATAACTCTGGATATTATAAATGTTAATAAATGCTCTTATTATTATCAGCCACTACAGTGAAAAATACTGATAAGATGTTAGGATTAATGCACAAAGTAGGATTAATGCACATATTTCTACATAATGCACATCATGCACATCCTTATTTTTTTATTTTTATTTTTTTTTTTTACAAATTTCTAATGCACATATTTTTATATATCTTATTTCATTTCACTCATGCTTATATATATTCTTCTGTTGATAATTTGTGCAACTGCAACTGATGCAGTTTCCCTTCAGTATTTCTGATTTCTGAATTATTTGTCCATATTTTAGTTAACATTTCAATAATGTTTTTTTAAATTGTATATTAATTACTCATTTAAAAATCCTAGATTTTCCCTCTTTGTAAATAGGTGAAGTGTGTCATCCTGCTTTAAAGAGTTGTTAACACTAAAATAATTTCATAAGTCTCAGTTTTAATTGAGTTTTAGCGACCCATTATTCTCTAAATGCTCTTTCAGATGCTTTTCCGCTTTGAAAAGAATGCATGAAAGATGTTGGCTAAACATTTCTCTGTCTTTTTCTGCAGTTCTTGGGCGGCACCATGATCATCATCATTGGTGGGATCATCGTGGCCTCGGTGCTAGTCTTCATCTTCATCCTGCTGATGAAATACAAGCTGCACAGTAACCACTACAAGCAGAAGGCTGCCGCTCGTCACGCCAACGTCTGCTCCCAGACCAATGGAGGAGGAGGGGGAGGAGGAGCCACCGTGCTCACACTGCCTCCCTCCTCCTCTTCTGGAGGCCAAGGTAACTGGACAGCAGGAAATCAGGAGCTTGGGTAGGAAGAGCATGAGGGAATATTTTTGTCCAGTCTAATCCCTCCCTGTTCTCTGCTCCTAATAATCTCATCGCTTCTGTTATTCCTGCTCCGAGTAATCTGATCCCAACAACAGCATATTAGGGCCATTGTAGGGAAAACAAAATTATGCAGCCGGGGAATGGGCGGGTAATAGTCCAAGGGAAAAAAACTCACAAATTTATGAGAAAAAAAAAACAAATGATTATAAAGTCATAAATTTATGAGGAAAAAAATCTGAAAAATAGTTTTTCTTCTATTTTTATTTTATTTTATTTATTCATTTATATGGCCAAGGAAGCACATGTCTTGACTTTGCTGCCGCTTGCCATATATCACAATGGGATTTAGTAACAAGGAAATTCTGGTGATTTTAACACAGAACCAGAACAGTGGGCCCCATTCACCAACCATTCTAAGAACAAATTTGTTCTTAAAACCCACTTGCACAGTAGCCAAGAAGATTCTGGCACTCACAATGTGTTCTTATTTGAGATTTGTTCTTGGTTAAGAGCAGAATCTGAAAACACTCTAGGTTCTGCACCCCAGAGGATTTCAGCTTTGTTGCGCCACTGTAGCATTCTGTGTCATACTGTCCCTTGTCATATCCATGCACATACATGTGTGTGCACACTATCTGTTTATGTGTCATTGCGCGTGTCCTGACTTGTTTTGTAATCACTTTCTTACACAATGAAAACTATACATCACAGTTCATTTGGTGTTCACCTCCTGTGGCAATACATCCATTTTAGAGCAATAAAAGTTTTTTTTTTAAATGTGTGCAGGGGGGTGTCCCACCCACTTTGGACTTGTGTTCAGGCATTGTTGACTTCTCTGAACTTGATCATCTTCTGTGTGTGATTCTGTGTACACACGGCCGAGGCCCTACAGTCTCATGTCCTTTTATGGGGACTGGAAGGCATTCATTCATTCATCTTCTAAACCGCTTATCCTCACTAGGGTCGCGCTGGAGCCTATCCCAGGCACTCATAGGGCGAAGGCAGTGAAACACCCTGGACAGGTCGCCAGGGCAGACAGACAAACACTAACATTCACACCTAGGGGCAATTTAGCTTCTCCAATTCACCTGACCTGCATGTCTTTGGACGGTGGGAGGAAACCCACGCAGACACGGGGAGAACATGCAAACTCCACACAGAAAGGACCTTGGGTGGAATCGAACCCAGGACCTTCTCACTGTGAGGCGACAGTGCTAACCACTGCACCACCGTGCCGCCCACTGGAAGGCATTACCTATGCTAATTAGGGTCAACTGGCACACACTTTCAACTTATGAAAGTAGTGGGATTCATCAGTATAAGGGCACAGGTGGTTTTTCTCCACATTCATTTATGATGTTAACCCTGGAAAATTGAGTTTTATTTCTCAGAATGTAACACCCACCCCCACCTCCCCACACAAGTCACCCCCACCCCGGCTCCCTATTTTTTTTGTATCCCTACAGTGGCCCTAATAAGCCATCATAGACCCTCCTTGTTTTCTGCTTCTAGTAATCTGATTGCTTCTTCCTGTCTGCTCCTACTAATCAGATCCTTCCTTGTTTTCTGCTCCCAGGCGGCGGCTCCAGTAAAAACTCCCAACCATCATCATCACTGGCAACAGAGGGAATCGGAGGGGCTTCTCTCCGAGGGACAACTGTAGTGGACTTAAACCCTGCCCATGACGACGATGCCATCTCCCAATAACACACAAGAAACTGTCCATTAAAACCACAAACCCACCCATCTCTAAGCCCAAACAAATACTCCAACTCCCTCCCTCCTTGTTTTTGATTTGTTGCTGGTGCCCGGAGCCAAACTCTGATTTATACCAAGGATGGGCTCCTGTCGTTGGTGAGTGGAAGCTTTCAGGGTGTGTGTGTGTGTGTGTGTGAGAGAGAGAGAGAGAGAGAGAGAGAGAGAGAGAGGAGGGAGAATGGAAATAGCATTATAACATTATCATTATTGTTTTTGTTTGTTTGTTTGTTTGTTTGTTTGTTTGTTCTTACTGGTGAAGCAAGACTAATACATAAGTGATTTAACATAGACAGACATTACATGACATCATATGCACACATACAGTACTACAGTGGGACAAATATTACATTAAACAGAGACTGGGGCATCAGTGTAAAGCAGTGATCCTTATTGTTATTTTTTTGTTATGTTATTTTTTTCATGAGAGCCACACTAGCAGGACAAAGTCAACAGGAGCCCCCCCAACATGCTTCACATAATAACAAAAAGCAGGTGGTGCGTATATACTAATGTGGGGGAAGTGTTTTGTCCTTATTAGTGGATACGGAGGCCAGGCATCCTGAGCTTTTTTGCAGCAGGTGCTTGTTCACGCGACACACATATGCTCATATCCCGCTGCAGCAGACAGGTAGCACAGGTACGCGACGTCAAACAGAAGAGTGGCTGTCGGCTACACGTACAGGTCCGTGAGCGGCGGTGACGTCACCCACTGCTCCCGGTATCTATGTTAGATGTCAAACCACAGCAAAAGCTTCTGCAGACGCTACCGCACTATTTAATCAGTAAAATAGTTTCACTACTTAAAGGCTTTTTGATTTGGAAAACAGCAACGCTATGGCCACGCTACTGACAAATGTAGTTAAACTAGTAACGTTGCTACTTGTAACACCGCCACTGCCCAACACTATTTGAATATATATATATATATATATATATATATATATATATAAAGCTTGGCGAGCCGCATGAGGCTCACAAGCTGTGCAATGAGTAACACTGGTGTAAAGGATGAGTTAATGAAGTATTTAGTACTATGTCAGCCCAGCATCAAGGCAAAGGGCTCTAGTTTCCCGGCGCAGCGCGGGGTGGTGCAGTGAGGCGAACCCCGCGCAGAGCTAGTTTCGACCGGCGAAATGGGAGAGGCGGACAGTTTCCAAGTTTCGCAGGCGGAGGTTCGCCGAGATGGGAGTGGCGGCGCAGCGGGGGGAGGTGCCGACAGATTCGGCTTGGCGCAGTGACAGTTTCGTGCCAAAACGCTTCGCCGAGGTGCGCCAAAAGCTCGCCATCTGAAACCACGTCTACTTTCAGCGCAAGGCGGAGCGGAGCTGGCGCAGTGGAAGTTTGGCTGGCTGGCGCACATCACCAAAACCTCACAATCAGCACAAACGGTGCCAATCTCCTTTGATCTGACATCAGCTGTGACGGGACAGTTGATATGGAGATATATGTATGTGCTGATTGTGATCGTAGCATTGAATAGTGTTTTTTTGTCGGTATTTATTGCATCGTTCATGTGTCTGACATTCTGGAAGCCTGCCTGTGAGGTTTTGGTGACGTGTCCGCACTGCTCGCCGGTCTCTGCTCCGCGCCTGTCTCCTGAGCTCCGCTCCGCCTGCGGCAATAGACCTCCATGTCAGCTGTGTAAACTTTCATTACGCCTTCACGCAGCGCATTTTAAAGGCAAGGACAGGGGCTCATTTGATTGGTTAAATGTGAATCAGCTGTGTCAAACCCACTCCATGCCTTCTCTCCTCCCCTCCGCCGGTAGGAGGGACGGCGGAGTACTTGCGCCACAGAGAACGGCGTGCCAAACTTGGAAAATCCGCCTGGCCACACCCAGTTGGCGAAGTGCATCTGCGCTACGCCCCCGCCTCGTCTGGTCTGCCAAACTAGAGCCCAAAGTGTGTAGGCTAATAGAGGCGTCAGTCCAACAGAGGAAAGCTTGTCAGAGTGACATTGCATGTTGCTAATCTGTGTTCATGGGAGTATGAAAGAGCACTAATATGACATACTCTACAGGCAGCAACAGAAACTGCAAAACAAGACAGGAGGGGTGGCAGATGGGTCAAACATATAGGGCTCTAGTTTCGCAGACCTGGCAAGGCGGGGTCGCAGCGCAGTTGTGCTTCGCCAATTGGGTGTGGTCAGATGGATTTTGAAAGTTTGGCACGCCATGCGCCGTGGCGCAAGTACTCCACCGTCCCTCCTATCGGCAGGAGGAGAGAAGGCGTGGAGTGGGTTTGACACAGCCGATTCACTTTAAACCAATCAAATGAGCCCCTGTCCTCGCCTTTAAAATGCGCTGCGTGAAGGCGTAATGAACGTTTACACAATTGACATGGAGGTCTACTGCCCTGGGTGAGGCAGAGCCAGTGTAGTGGAAGTTTGGCTGACCGGCGCGCAGTGCACACACGTCACCAAAACCTCACAGGCAGGTTTCCGGAATGTCAGGCACATTAACAATGCATTAAATACCGACAAAAAAAAACACTATTCAGTGCTACTATCTCAATCAGCACATAAATTTATCTCCATATCGACTGTCCCGCCACAACTGATGTCAGATCAAAGGAAATTGGCACCGTTTGTGCTGATTGTGAGGTTTGGTGACGTGTGTGTCCCTCAGGTTGTGGCATGCGGATACGTACTGGGCAGCAAGATCTGCCCTATCTCCTTCTCCCAGGAGGATTTTTAATTTGGAGAGCTCGTTTCTCTCTTTGAAATCTGGGATTTTGCAGCTAAATTTGTTAAAATAGGTGTTTCTTATTTCTTTGAATTTTTCACATTTTAGGAGGAAGTGCATCTCTGTCTCCACCTCACCTGGAGAGCAGTGGCGGCATATTCTGTTCTCTTTTGGTTGCCATGACTTTTTGTGTCGTCCTTTTTCGATTGCCAATTGGTTGTCACTGAGCCTCTAGTTGGTGAGGATCTGTCTCTGTTTTCTGTCTCTGACAGTGGAGAGATATTCTGCCAGCTCATATTTTCTTTTTAGGGCCAGATAACATTCTGATCTGCATTGGTTCTTAGTTTTTTCTTTCCAATGTGCTAGATAGGTTTCTTTACACTGCGTTATAATTTGTTTGACTCTGATTGGTGTTTGGGAAGCAGAGCTGGTGTGAGGCTGGTCAGAGTGTGTCTGAGGGGAGGTGCTGAGTCTCAGCACCAGCTGACATAGGGGACTCTTTTCTGGGCTCAGCTCTTGGGTTTGAAGGGCTTGGGAGTGCAGGGTGTCAGGGAGGCTGGATCTGAGGTGGTTAAAGAATTGAAGTGCTCTCTGTTGGATGTTAATTATCAGCGGGTATCTGCCTAATTCTGCTCTACATGTGTTTGTTGGTGTTTTTCTGTTGACGTGTAAAATGTATCTACAGATTTCTGCGTGTAATTATTCAGTTGGGTGTTTGTCCCAGTGGGTATAGCTATGATGACTGAGTGGACCCCAAACTTCACTACCATATAGCGCAATGGGCTGGATGACACTGTCGAATATTTTAAGCCAGATTTTTACAGGAATTTAGAAATTATAAAAATGTTCTTTTAATTGCATTTAGAGCTCTTCGGGCTTTTTCTTTTAGTGCATTCACTGCCATGTTGAAACTTCCTGATGCTGTTATGGTCAGACCAAGGTAGGTATAACTCATGCTATGTTCGATGATCTGGTTATTTATGGTGAATTTGTGTTTATTTTCTTGGCATCTGGGGCGTTTTTGAAAAATCATAATGTTAGTTTTCTTCATATTTACTGCCAGGGCCCAGTTCTGACAGTATTTTCTACTATTTCCAGCTGTTGCTGTAGTCCTTGTTCAGTAGGAGACAGTAGGACAAGGTCATCTGCATAGAACAGACACTTCACCTCTCGATCTAGGAGGGAGAGGCCAGGAGCAGCACATTGGTCCAACTGGACAGCAAGTTCATTTATATAGATATTGAACAGAGTTGGACTCAAATTGCAGCCCTGACAGACGCCTCTTCTCTGGGTGAAGAATTTGGTTTGTTTTAACAGCACATCTATTTTCTAAATACATTGATTTAACCAGATCATATATTTTGCCCCCTATACCACAGTGTAGGAGTCTGTAATAGAGCCCCTCATGCAAGATAGAGTCGAAAGCTTTCTTGAAATCAATAAAGCAAGTGAATATCTTACCATTTTTTGTTTGGTGTACATGTTTGTTGATTAAAGTGTGAAGGGTATATGCATGGTCAGTGGTGCGGTGTTTTGGGAGGAAGCCAATTTGGTTTTTACTCAAAACAGAGTGTTGCTCTAAGAAATCTAGTATTCTTTTGTTGAGAATACTACAGAATAGTTTACCTAGGCAGCTGCTGACACAGATGCCACGGTAGTTGTTAGGGTCTGATTTGTCCCCACTCTTATGAATTGGGGAAATCAGCCCTTTGCACCAGATGTCAGGAAAATGTCCTGACTGTAGTACGATGTTGAACAATTTTAACACTGCACCTTTCATGTGTGGGGTGCTGCATTTAAGCTTTTCGTTTTTAGTGCTGTCTGGACCACAAGCTTTCCTTGGCTGGAGAGTATTTGTTTGTGTGATCAGTTCTTCCCAAGTAATTGGGAAGTCAAGGGGGTTTTGGTTGTCTTTAATTGTTTTCTCTAATGTTTGGAGTTTTTCTTTCATGATGCATTGATCTGAGTTAATTTGATTTATTGGTATGTCTTTGTACAGATTTTCAAAATGTGCTTTCCAGATGTCACCATTTTGGATAGGTACTGCTTGTGGTTGCTTTGTGTTCAAGTTGTTCCACATATCCCAGAATTGATTTTGATTTATGGCATTCTCAATATCTTCAAGTTTCATGTGGGTATAATTTTGTTTTTTGTTCCTTATTGTACGTTTGTATTTGCTTAAAATTTCATCATACCTAATGCGCAGGGCTGGGATGTTTGGTTGCCGATGTTTTTCATTTGCTATTTTTCTCAGGTCCTTTCTGATCGTCTTGCACTCTTGATCAAACCATTTTTTTGTGTTTTGCCTTTTAACAGGCTTCCTTTTTTGTTTAAGGTCAGCTTTAATAGCTGCTTTTTGGAATAGCATATTAATATCATCTATGGCCTTGTTTACACCATTTCTCGTAGGGGTATATTGATTATTGTTGAATATTGTTATGTAATTTATTAGATCAGGTGAGTTCAAGGCCATAAAAAATTTGTCTCCACTGTCTGGGTCCCATCTATAAGTAGGATTTAATTTGTACAGTTCATTGGGTTCCCTTTTAGTGTCACTTATGTGACCTGAAAGTTTGAGGAACACGTTTATTTGGTTGTGGTCTGACAGTGAATGCACTGATAGTGGCGGGGTCCATGTCAGTGATTGCATAGTCCACGACACTAGACCCAAGGGCTGAGGAGAACGTGAATCTCCCTAAAGAGTCCCCTCTGAACCTGCCATTAACGATGTACAGGCCTAAGGCCCGACAGAGATGCACTACCTCCCTGCCACTTTGATTTATTTGAGAGTCAAGGTTGCTCTGACGTGTGACAGTTGGTGTGGTGAATGGGGCAGACTGACCAAACACATGGTTGTTGCCTTGTGGGTCGATGATATCAGGTTCAGTTCCTGTTCGTCCATTCAGGTCTCCAGTCCTTTCCTTGGGCCTGGAAATAAGCAATTTCTGAGTGGAGAGTTTCAAAAATGTCTTCGTCAAAATAAGGAGAATCTGCTGGGGGTATATAAATAGCACAGAGATAAAGATCCCTATCAGTAATGCCCAGGGTTTGGTCTAATCTTAGCCAAATGTGTGATTTACCCTGTTTTACTGGTGAGATCTGATAGCAAGGATTTCCTTTATACCACACCATGATCCCTCCCGATGTTCTTCCCTTGCGTATGTTTTTTAATTTTATCGAGGGCACCATGACTTCATTATATCTTGGGGGACAGTGAGTAAGTTCATTATTGTGACACCATATTTCTGTTAGCACTATTATATCGACATCTTTGATAGATTTCATGAATTTTGGGTTTTCACTCTTCAGCTCAAAGGTTGAGGAGTGGAGACCCTGGATATTCCAGCAGCTTATATGAAATGAACGCATTAAAACAGTCAAAATGAACCTGTATAGTGAGACAAATATGAAAACACCTACAGCTATCTATACATTTATGGTACTGAATAATGAATTTTACAAGAGGTATGAACTATTTTCACTAATATTACAAGTGTATTGATTACTACTATTGCTATTATTACTATTCTAATGATACAGTACATTTCCATGCTGTTCTATTACTTAAGCACTAATGTGTTCGGGTGTGTATGTCTTAGCTGAGCAGAAGCCGTGTGCACAGGGTGTGTAGCATCTCTCTGATGTATCCCAACTCAGAGGTAGTGGAGCAAGGGACTGTGACTGTGGGCTGAGCTGCAACTGCTGCGTAGCCTCTCTGCTGTGGGTGTGGAGGAGGACCAGGGGTAGGTGCTGCTGTGTAGCTCCTCTGCTGTGGGTGTGGAGGAGGACCAGGGGCAGGTGCTGCTGCGTAGCTCCTCTGCTGTGGGTGTGGAGGAGGACCAGGGGCAGGTGCTGCTGCGTAGCTCCTCTGTTGTGGGTGTGGAGGAGGACCAGGGGCAGGTGCTGCTGCGTAGCTCCTCTGCTGATGCTGTAGACGAGGTTGGTGGCCAGGGGCTGGGTAGGGGGAAGGTGGCCTCTGGTTTCGCTGCACAGTGGTGAGGTGGTGGGCCTGTGGGGAGTGGGAGGGCGAGGCTGAGCTGTTGTGTCTCTTCACAGCAGGAGGGATGATCCCGGGGTGATGATGGGGAGGAGGAGGTCTGGGGTAGTCTCTAGAGCTCCTTGTAGAGGAGGGGATGGAGGGGCTGGGTCCCAGGGCTGTGTCTTTGAGGGATTTTGCAAATATTCTCACCCCCTCTCTGTGTAGGTGGAGTCCATCATAGAGGTCCCAGGTGCCAAAAGTTGGGTGGAGGGCCAGTTGGACATTTGGTAAGGTGGCACATCCTCTTCTGATCTCCATATTAATGTCATGAATGACATGAGGAGGGGTGTCTGTCCTGGGTAACAAGGTGGAGACCACAATGCGCGTGTCAGGGAACTCCCTACTGGCCTGTTCCGCCATCTTCCTCACTGCCTCAGCGGTGTCCTTACGGAGTTTGTCCAGGTCATTTGTTCCTGTGTGGATCACTAGGCATTGAGGGCTTTTGAGGGTCTCCTTTTTCAACAGCTTCATGGCCTGACCTGTGGAGCTGCAGCGTTTGGACAGCACTTTCTTTCCAGGAAATAGTTTGCTTGTGTCCAGGAATTTCCCATTTGAGTCAGTCAGCAGGACCACTTGTGGGGCTTGTTCTTCAGGCTGGGTGGAGGGAGGCTGGGATGGGTAGGGTTGGCTGTTGGTAGCTGGCTGTGTGGTTGTATCAGGAGGTGCTGGGGTGCTGTTCAGCTGGGTGCAGAGCAGAGAGGGTGGGTCAGAGACAAGGCAGAGGTTTGGGGCACTGGCAGGGGGAGTCTGTGTCTCTGCACTTGTTATTTTGGGGGCTGATGAGAGTTGGTCTCCCAGATGTTGGATTTGTCTGGTGAGGCTCTTTTCTCTCTTCTCAGCATCATCGTTCACTTTGGCTAATTGAGCACAGAGTACATTGTTCTCCTGTTTGAGTGCTTCTAGACTTCTTCTCAGGTCAGATGCCAAGGTCTGGTTGTCAGCTGTGTTGTTGGCTCCCACTTAAAACAGTTCGGCTCAAGTCCTGCCATTTTCAAGGTCATGATGGAGGCCAATGTCCCGTCCAGAGACCAGCTATTCCGAGTTGATGTTTTGTTGAGACCCAGCATTGAAAATACCCTCTCGGCATCCGCATTTGAGTGAGGAAGAACTAAAATCAAGGTTGCAATCTTTGAAAGCTTCCCAAATTGGTTCAAGCCAGTCACCTTTCAAAAAAGGAACCAAGGGCCTTTATTACTTAAATGTTTTCCTTTTATATTAAAAATGAGCAAGTTGTGTTGTGTGCAAAATATTTCTTACTTTGTTCTTTTTTGAGGACATCATTCCCCAAAACTCCTCAACGTCAAATGATGTTGGGTCCTGGGGCATGGCAGTGTCCATTAGCTGGTAGTCCATAAGCTCCTCAGCTATTTGGTCCTGTTCCTTGGGATCATTAAAAGGAAGGAGTTCCTGATATCTTAGAAAAAGCACAATGTGTACAAGACTGATTAGAATGCAGTGAGAGACAGATTTCTTTTGTGATCATGATCATCATCTTTTTAAACTTAAAAAGATATAGTCAGTTTGTGAAAACCCTTGCCTGTCTATAAAGTAGAGGACATCTTCAACCCCACACTCAGCCCTCATTTGCACATCAACAAATCTGGCATGCTTCAGGAGAGCATCTTCCAAAGGAAGTTTATCTATGGCATACTCCACAGCTCTGACCAGGAAGGCTGGTGCTGCCTGCTGGAATTGTTGAGCCTTCTGTGTTGTGACCTCTCCAGCCTCAAGGAGCCTGTTGAGTGTAGCTCTGGTGATGAATCCCACATTGAGTTTTTCTCCTATCAGAGAGACAGTAGACATACAGTAGAGAAAGGTAGTCAAATACATGCATCTTATAGAATATCTTTGGGTTTAATACATACTTTTTATTTTTATTTTTTTTATCCATTTTCCATCATCAGAAAGATCACTTAATCCATAGAAATGTTTTTTATTTGTTGTCAATAAGCCTACAGGTTTATCTCCCTATGTGACTTCAAAGCATTACCTGGCAGTTGGTGCAGTGGGTCCTTGTGGGGGATGTCATGGACTTTTTTCATTCTGCAAAAGTCATTTATCAAGGGAGGCATATAGTGCACAGAATCCACAAATGACAAAATAACACAACCTATATTTCAAAGGAGTGTTGCACATAAGAAAGGAGACACAAAAATAGCCAAACATAGCCCACCAACCCTCCCATTTACCTCTTCATATAGCTGGAATATAGATGCCTTTTCTCTCTGGAGAAGGAGGTTCAGTGCAGAGAACACTGGCAATGTGGCCTGAAAGAACAGGAGGTAGACTTCCGTCAGGGGATTGGAAAACGCCTCCACTAGCCTTCTGAACCTTGGTTATTTCTCATCTGCAAATAGACAGTTTGTTAGTATTGGGTGTCTCATTTAACTATCCTGAACTAGTGTCAATATAATGAGTGACTTACTTAAGGATTTGAAGTAGCTGGTGAGTGGGCCATATTGTTTCAGAATGCGGGTGATGCACATCTCCAAACTCAGCCACCTCACAGAAATGTGCAGTAGCATTTCCATGTACTCACTGCCATGGAGTTCACAAAATTCTGATAAAATATGTAAGAAAAACAAAGTTAACTCGATGTTTCTTCAGTTTTGGTGTACAGTGATCCTTTGTTTATCGCAGGAGTTACGTTCTAAAAATAACCCACAATAGGCGAAATCCACAAAGTAGTCAGCTTTATTTTTTACAATTATTATAGATGTTTTAAGGCTGTAAAACCCCTCACTACACATTTTATACACTTTTCTCAGACAGGCATTAACATTTTCTCACTTTTCTCTCTTGTTTAAACATTCTCAAAGTTCAAACCTTCGTAGAAAAATAAGTCCAGTATTATAGAATGAACGCATTCTGTACTGTACAGGAGACACGGCACGGAGGAGATTGATTGACAATGGTCTACAGTCTTTTAGCCAATCAGGACACAGAACACAATGCGCAGGCTCTCCCTTAGCCAATCAGGACGCAGAACACAATGCTCTGTAAAAAAACAAAACAAAACAAAAAAAAAAGCATGCAAAATTGCACTAAAAAAAATCCGCGAAACTGCGAGGCCACGAAAGGTGAACCGCGTTATAGCGAGGGACAACTGTACAACACTGTAGCTAATTGAATTACAAACCTTTCAAGTAACCTTTACGGTTCGTGCTGCCCTTAAACCAACATCCAACGTCAACCACAAGGTCCTCAGTGTCAAATCCAGATATCTGCAGAACATGATATGAGTGCAAAGATGTCATTTTACAGCAAATTAATTATTTCACCTTACATTAACAGATATTTAATATAAAAGCAAACATGTTGAAACTTACTTCCAAAAACCTCTCCCCTGCATGTTTGGCAGTGTTATGGATTATGGCAGGGGCATCCATGAATGTAAATTTTGGGGTTTTCCTGACCATACACTGGATGTGTATTATTTGTATGACTTAAACATGAGGAAATAGAAACAGGCAATTTAGCTGTCAAAGGTATAGCCTACCTGTGTCATTTGAACCATCTGTAACCAGTGTAAAGGGATTTTCCCTCATCTTCATCACCAGCTCATTCTTATAGTGTGGTGCCACTGCTTCATTAATGATGCAGGTAGTTTTTGTGCTAGCACTCTTGAAATTTTGAGCTGTGGGAGAGTCTTTGAAACATTCCCTGTACAAGGGGCTGAAATGGTCAGCCACAGCAAACGGCACCTTGTGTTGAACCATTGCTACGGCAACTTTCACTTCAGCTCTCCTTGTCTGCAACAGAAACAAATGAAAAAAGATTTAGCTCTGCTGACTACACATTTGAATGTCTACATGTCCATTAAAATCTGAATTTTAGTAACAACAAAAATACATTACAGAGCAGTGTTCTGCCCATGTCATGGATGAATGTCTCATATATCATATGCCACAAACATAGAATTGGTTGTATTATTTTGGATAAATGGTATTCATGAACATTGTAACCTTTTGGATGTAATGTGCTATGTACCTTGACCTCTTGGACACTCATTTCTGCAGTCACTGGCACTGGCTCTTGTAGGTGGCTGCTCCTGGTACTTTTTTTATGTTTGTTTTGATGGTCTCTTCTGACTCCATAGCCATCTCGGACATCTCTTCCACCTGTGCTGTCTCTTTCTCTTCCTCCTGCGCTGTCTCTTTCTCTTCCACCTGCACTGTATGTTCCTCTTCCTCCTGCGCTGTCTCTTTCTCTTCCTCCTGCGCTGTCTCTTTCTCTTCCACCTGCGCTGTGTGTTCCTCTTCCTCCTGCAATGTCTCTTCCTCTTCCACCTGCACTGTCTCTTTCTCCTGCACTGTCTCCTCCTGTTCCACCTGCACTGTCTCCTCTAACATGGGCTTTTTAGGGGGCTTTCCTCTCATGGCAAATGAGAGGATGCTTGATTGCTTTGCCTTTTTACCTGACATCTTTGAAAGACATATGTAATGATTAATGCATCCATGGCCAGGATTATGATCATAAAATATGACATGATTTTAAAAGTGACCTATGAAAACAGCAGTGTTAATTTTGTAAACGACGACGTTTACTAATCGTAAACACTATTTCAGCAGCAGGTATACTAGCTCAGCACAAAGCAGCAGAACGCAGTTTCTATTTAACTAGCAGCTAGTTACCATTGGTCAGCCAACATAACAAACCCGCTGTCTGTCACAGTGAAATCATTTTTATTTATTGACTACCGTGATTCAAACAACCTAAGATGGTTCGCTGATGTGTGAGTATTTATGACTTACTCTGTTCGCATACTCTGGTGGTCTCTGTGATGCTCGTAGCTCATGATCCAGTCGTAATTTCCAGAGAAAATAAAACTTTCAGGGAATGCCACCGGTTGTAGCAGAAGTGCTTGTTTCATTGGTTGTTGCATTAAGATTTACCCAGATACAGTAGTGCTTCTCTTTCTGATTGGCTACACCATAGGAGTGCGTGACAAAAGACCCTAAAGCGTGACTGTCACGCTCAATGCGTGACACTTGAGAGTCCCGAACATGACACTGACACAGTGTCCGCTAGTGGACACTGTGTCCACTAGCGGCACTTGAGAGTCCCGAACATGACACTGACACAGTGTCCGCTGGTGGACACTGTGCCTTTACACTGGTCACAGATGGTGTTTTACATTCTTTGGCATGATATTGACTATGTTGGAAAGAGAAAAGAAGAAAAAAAAAGAATCCAAAGTAAAATATCCTGACAGTTTTTTTTGTTTGTTTTTTTCTCTTTCTCTTCCCTTTTTGCCTCCCCTCCTCCCCCTCTGCCCCCCACACCCACACCCTGTTTCCCTCCCTTATCCTTTAGTTCTAATTGCCATATCTCTCCCCAACTCTAGCCTTTTCCATTACCTCTTGACTTGATAAGATACCTTTTTTCCCCCAAAGTGTTAATAAGAACATCAAACAGCAACACCAATATTGTTTTCTTGTAGCAGGTAATATTCAAATTAAACATAAATTTTAAGAATGGGTTCTGTGTCTACAGCTGTGTCCACAATCTCAGCACTGATGGTATATCCCCACAGGATCAGTCATTTCCACTCCTCCCATTCATTGTCTATGTAAACAGCTGTGCGATGCATTCTTGTTCCTTTGCGTTGCGTTTGGAGAGATAGCACGTCATGTTGGCATCTCCTCATTTGTATTAAGTTGAAATATAAGCTATTTTATGCAAATTACTGTCATCCAGTGCAACCGGCCACCTCTGAAACTTTTAAACTAACCATTGTCAATCTGAAATGAAGACAGATTCAGCAGCTGCAGCGTTTATTTCTGCTTCAGTTTTTTTTCATAAACACATTTCAGTGAACTGTTGTCATAATACTAAGTTTACAAAAGAACTGCCATGTTGTGTGTGTTGGTCCAATCAGGTGCAGATAAGAAGTTTCTATGTTGTTATAGGAGAGAGCAACTGTCAAACAGTGACTACATTTACATGCACACCATATTCTGGTATTATTCGGAATATTCTCAATATTCCGGTTGCGCACGTGTCATGTAAACACGCACCAAAACCTATTAAGGTCATATTCCGGTTGGAGAGAATTCCGAATAAGACCCCTGGCATATGCCTGTTCCAACTGGAATATTGAGGCATGTAAACACCTTAGTCGGAAAATGCCCCGAACCAGAATATTCAGTCATCACTGCGCATGCTTGATTCGCAAGGAATTCTGGGGCGTCTTTGTTGCTATGGTTACTGCAAGCGGGGAAAACGACATGGCGCACACTACAGCATGGCGAAAAGCAGCAAGAGCCAGGAGACTGCAGTCTGCCTTCAGCTAATGAAAGACTTAAATATTACTGAGTATATCAATAGGAGAAAACACAGAAATAGCGACAGAAGAAGAAGAAGAAGAAGAAGACTTCTCTATTTCCGGCAGACCAGACGCCTATACGTGCACTGCTGCCCTGTGGCTGAGTGTCACATTACATAAGAGAATGGAATATGCTGAAACACAGGAACATGCCAAGTAACATGTAAACGGAATATTCCAGTTGCCGCAGCACATTTACCTTAACCGGAATATTGACCCGAACCGGAATATGGTGTGCATGGAAACGTAGTCAGTGTGTGAGGCGCCGTGCAAGATGGCAGCCTGTTGCAGCAGCTCCCGTGTCGTTCTTAGTTTTTGTATTTTTTTCTCTTTCATTTCTGTACTGCCACCTGTGCTTTTCTACCAGTCATTGTCTAATCACTAGAGACAACGACTTTTCTCTCTTTTTAAACTTTTCTGGCCGGGTGTCATTCCAATGCACATTAAGGGAATAAACATGTATACCAAAAACATTTGTAATTACAATTATTTCTGGGAGAAATGGTGTATTTTTTTGAAAAATTCCAGGTGCCAATACTTTCGTCCATGACTGTGCATGTACAAACACATGCCTCAGCACACTAGTATTTTATTTTCCCACATTGCCATGGCAGCAATCCCAGCAGCCCCCACAAGCACACATAGACAATCTCAGCACAACTGCTTCCTCTCAATCCAGATGAATTGAGCTAGTGGCTACTAGTCGGCCTGATTCACTGCTCCCAAATAGCATCAGTAGCCTCGCCCTTAAGACACACACACACACACACACACACACAAAATACTGATACACACTGAAACATACATGCATATACAGGCAGTGATACAGACACACAATCACAGGTACAAACAAACTACACAAATAGAAACATTTAGCTTTCATGCAGCTGCTGCACTAAGACACACGTGCACAGACACACACACACACATTAGCTCTGTCCCATACAGTCATGCTGATGACACTATCTGAGAGAGAGAGAAAGAGGTGGTAGAGAGACATAGACAGAGACTTTGTGGTATCATGGTGAGGCAGCCATGGTCTTGCACAGTGTAACAGGATCACCTAGTGGTCAGACTGCAAAATGGCACAGATACATAGCTTGTTTTCCCCTCATACATCTAGTACCCCTTTTCCACCAAAGAGGTTCCAGGGCTGGTTCGGAGCCTGACTTAGCACCAGTTCTTTGTTTTTCCACCACCCAAGCACGGGCCAAACCGTTTCCAAATCGGTTTCAGGCAAGCACCAACTTCGAGCAGGGGCTAAACAGGGACCGGAGAAAGAACCAATGACGCGACCCACCACGCCACTGGTGGGCAGGGTTACAGACCGCTATAAACGTATAGCTAAACGTAGTTGTCGTTCGCTCCGACCACGAATATGATGGTTAGCTAGCAATAATTACGTTTTTTGCCTCTGGATCGCAATGTAGGCTTGTAAAGACACGAGCAGTATTTGCATCACTACGATGGGTTGTCCATTTGTCGTCCATGTTGGTTATTCCCGAGCGAGCGTCTCGCACACCCGCACCCACGTGATCACATTTCACGCTGACGCCATGACGTGGCTCTGACTTGGCTCTGCTTGGCTCTTGGTCGATGGAAAAGCAAACCGGTTCTTTGTTGGAACCAGTAAAGCACTGGCTCTAGCACCAGCACCGAACTAGCACCAGGTTCTGGTGGAAAAGGGAAAGTCGGCGAACCTTCAGTGTTTGTCCTTCACTTTGCTCAAAGGTGCCTTGGCAGGGCAAAATTGATCACTGCTGCAGAAGTGTGGCGCTGTTCTAACCCAATTCAACTTTATTGTCTATTTTTTGCATGCAAAAAAATATTTTTTTTCTTTGGCTTACATGTGCAAAAGCCTGCTGTTAGAAATACAGAAGGATCAAAAGAAAACTCATTTGATTAATAATAAACTTCATATTAAGCATAATCAAAACACAAAAAGAAGAGTGTATTTTTTAATTGTGTATAGCTTTACTTTGGTACCACTTTATTTGGACTGTCAGCTTAGGATCAAATTTGTATCAACAAAGCTGATACTAAGTTAGAGGTCAACTGATATTAAGTTGATAAGTTGATAGGTGAAGTGAAGCATCGACACTCAACTGTGTGACAGTCCAAATAAAGTATTACCTTTTCTTGTGCTTTACATTTTTGTTTGTTTGTTTGTTTGTTGGTTGGTTGGTTGGTTTGTTGGCTTGTTTGATTGATTTTGCTGCAGTATTTTACTTGCCTCCATGTAAAATCCCAGAGAACAGATTTGGCATCAGAAAGTGGCAAACTGTGGAAATGGTTAGGAAATGGTTAATGGATTTGCATACTCACTGCTGCTGTTGTAAAGTGGTGTCAAAGCAGCAAAAGAAGGGGGATTGTGTGGGCTGCAGTTGACAGGGGGCGCCAGTTGGAAGCAGATTGCTTGAATTCCAACCAAGTGGGTTTAAGTGTTTTTTTCTGTTGTTTTTATTTCCTTCTTTCTTTCTACTGTTTTACTTGTCTTCTGCCTTGACCTGCCAAGGGACTGCGAATGAAAACTAGCTAATCTAGCTAATTCTGGTGCACTTACATTTTAATTCAATATTGAAATGTCCATGAATGTACACTGTCCCTTTTAAATAAATAAATAAACATGTAATTACAACCATCTCATGTTTGTAATTAAAAGATTGTTTGGGGAAGTAATCACATCTATGGCTTCGACAGTTTATCAATGGAACTGACTAACAAAAAGACATCAGTGAATTGTAATATTGTGCAAGAGTGACCAACATGGGCAACAAAAGCATCATTTAAAAAAAAAAAAAAAAAAAAACGGGACAAAAAGCGAGCAATGACTCATCATTAGTGATGCTTTTTCAGCCCAATTTCCTCAAAAGTACATTTGCGTTTTGCGTTTCTGCAAACTGTGGATGCTTGATGTTACTGAGCCCTAATAAACCCAATAAATATTTTATACAATATTAATAAACTTTTCAAGAGTTAGTTCACCCACCCACAACCCATCCACCATTAATCAGAATGTTATGTGATGTTATGAATGTTATTTTGTCATGTGAATCGGATTACGTTATATGTGTCTGTGTGTCTAGACTTGAAACTTCAATATGACCTGCCTGCTTGGATATATTCCACTGTATGTATCAATAAATTGTGCCCACATGCTGTCCACACCTCAGTCACAAACTCAATGTGAGCTAGGGCACCCTCATATGTGGTCTGTCTGGTCGGATCCAAATGGAAGTGAGATCCAATCTCAGAGTGTACAGACATTACAGCTAATGCAATCTGGTGTGATCAGATGACAAAAGTTGCACTGAAAAGGTGTGAAAAAGTGTAACCCTGCCCTGATTTAGCAGAAAAGAAGAGAGGAGGAATCTGTCTTTGTTTTGTCTGACAACTTTACTTTGTCATTTTTCCACTTCAAAAGAATCCAGTTTGAACAAATGATGAAGTGCTGTTTTCTTTTTCTAGAAATGAACTTCTACTACCACTGCATTTTAAATTACACACTTTTTACTGTCACCAAAGTTACATTTTTACACCTGGGGCCAGATGCATAAAACTCTGTTCAATTCATGACTAAAACTGTGTGTATGCTCAAAGCCAGAAATATGCACATGAATTCTTTTGGTCAGATTTATATACACATGCGTCTGTTTTATAAATCTCAGTGTTTTTCTGTAATTGGTGGCACATGTATGAGCCTCATGCCCACTCCCACAATCAGCCATAAATGGAGGTTGAAAGGCCTATAATTAGCTCATTTCCACATAAATACCAGTTGCTACTCCTTCGTTTTTTTAGACATGGCAACTAAAAGGACAGCAAGGTCCTTTACCAGCGCCAAAGCCACCATCACTGTCATTAAGCACAGCCATTACGCACAGCTCATCCTGTTTATAACTCATTGTAATGACTATTAACTGATTACACAAGTGCCTTGAAATCAGTCCATCCATCAATTACATCTGTATTATGTGATGCAGTGCAACAGACATATTCTCACTTCTCACTCATTTATTTTTTAAAAATAAATAGTTGTACAAAATCATATAAACACAATGAATTGTTTATTAAGGACTCTCAGTTTATTGAAATAATAAATTTACAATCATAATGTGGCATAAATTCCCATTTTCATGTTATTTTTTATCACTTCTCCACCAGCCTGCAGCCAAAACTCTGTGTGAAGTCTGTGGGAAGGTACGCACATTCTCACTGTGCATTCTTTTTTATAAATAGCCATTTCTGCGTAGGAAACAGCATATGCATGTTTCTGTGCATACGCAGCATTTATACATCTGGCCCCTGAACTTTTACTTAAATTGAAACAAAAAATCAAAGTAACAGCACTTCAACTTGAGTAGGATATTCTAGTACCCGTCCCAACTCTATCCTAAATTTAAAAGGACAGCTATATAACATCCTGCTAATGCATATTATTAACAGAGTGAAGTGAAAGCAAATGAAAAAAAAAAAAAAAAAAACACTGACTTGTTTCTGCAAAATAACAGAGCCGGAGTCATTTTAAGCTCCAACTGACAACACTGAACTCTACATCAGGGGAGGAGGAGAGACAGAGAGATAAAAAAAAAATAGAGGCAGAGGAGAGACGGGGGGATTATGGAGTTAGAGAATGAGAGAGAGGCTGAGACAAAGAGAGAGACAGACAGAAGAGACAGAAGAGAGGGATTACGGACTTAAACTTAGTGAGCGAGACAGAGGAAAAGAAAAAAAGAGAGAAAAACAGCAGAGAGAGATGTGCGGATGAGTCATTGAGCCCTGTCTGTCTGTCTGTCTGTCTGTCTATTTCTGAGCAATAAAAAGAATGTTCTTTGTGGTTTTGTGTGTTTTTCAGATTTACTTCAGCTTCACAGCACTGGAGGGAGAAGAGAGAGAGGTGAGAGCACACACACACACTTCTTCCACCAGAAAAGCCATAACAGAACAACTTCTGCGAGATGAGCAGAAACATGCATACTGGGGGAGGGAGAAGGAGAGGGTGAGAGAGAGAGAGAGAGAGAGAGAGAGAGAGAGAAAGAGAGAAAAGTCTCAGTAAACAGCATCATTGTGTTTATTGGTTCATTATATAAAGACCTGATCTCTCAGTATGCAGATTGCTGTCACTACATTATGTAAGCTTTTTCTTCTATGCTTACATAAGCATTTTCCTCCTCTTCTTTTCCTCTTCTCCTCCTCTGTTCTCCTTTCCTCCTCTCCTTTAATCTGCTCTTTGCTTTCCCCTTTATTCTTCTCCTTATACATTCTCAGTTTTCTCATCTCTCCTGATTTCTCCTCTTCTTTTTCCCCTTTTCTCCTCATCTCCTCTGCTTTTCTCCTCTGTCTTGTCCCCCCATCTTCTTTTCCTCTCTCTCTCCTCTCCACTTCTCTCACAGAGAGAAGCAGAAAGCCCCAGTGTTTCTGAAGTTAGACAGCTTCATTACAGCAGCACGATAGGTGATGCAGAAGAGCTAGACAAACTGCTGAACAAGATCAAGTCTGCAGCAGACAGCTGAACAGAACAGAAATGATCAAAACTGCAGCAAATTACAGCAGGGATGTAGATCTATCTGGACCACAGCATTGTTTTCTTTTAAAAAGTGTTTGAATATATAAACTGCTGCATGCTCTTTAAGCTGCCCCAACATCATGTTTGTTGACATCCCTTCCAGTGTGAGCTTAAGAGACATACACTATTATCAGAGAAGGTTGCGCTTCAGCAATATGTTTCTCAGTGGAATGCTTAACCCAAAAATCAACAGGCGTATTCAAAAAAATATGAAAAGGTAGCAAATCCACATATAAACCAAATAAAAGGTGAAATGTGAGTATTTTATCCTCAGATTTGAAAATGACCTGGAATGTGCTTTCTTTCCACATTTTCTGACTATATAGTAAGCATGTGCCTTTAAAAATTCAAAGCATGTACACACTATTAAGTATGTCTGACATTTATTGACCTCTAACATTGACAGGTCTGACCTGAACTGTACTTTATTAGTCCAAATACATAAAAATTTGTCTTGCAACCAAGTACTCCAATATTTTCCCATTTTCAGAATACAACAAACAAGTGGTAACAGTTTATTTCAATTTAACAGTTTTGATACTTAATAGTCAGGTGACAAAAAAGACTTACATACTCACCACTGTATCACCTGAAACTCACACGTTTTAATCACTTGATATTAGTATGATTAGTATCAGTATTGGGCTGTCTGGTAACTGATGAGCTAGCTAGCTAAATGTCTAGTAAAGATGTATTGTATCACCATAGAACATAATTCATAGAGATTGAGCTTGCATGGACTGGAAAGTGAGCTTTCAAGACCTGAAATCTCACTGGATCTGGATTTGATCAATAACTCTATAACTCCGATATGGGCCGTATAACAATGACATCAACAGTCCAGGTACTGGTAAATATTTGGAGTGTTTAGGCCCTTTGACAAAGCTCAGCACTGCCCCTGATAGACAAAAGACTGTACTGCACTGTTTGTTTTTTTGAACTGCAGCCAGTGGCTATGGTTCAGCTTTCTCCCTCTATGGGCTTTGGTTAATTTGTGCTGTGGGATGGAAAAAAAAAAACATTACTTGAATGCACCTTTAGTTTGCTAAATCCAATAATCAGTCAGTCACTAAAACAACTCATCCCTCTCCTGCCCTCTCTTCTTGCCCCAGGTGAATTCTGCTACCCCAGAAGGCTATGTGGTCAGATCCTTCCAGTAAACCCCAGTGAGACGAGATTTGACCCAGCATACTGCATGAGACTCCCTCCAGAACCAGATGGGATGTGTGGATCAGAGAACCTGTAGGGGAACCCACCCATCTGTATATGCAACCTAATAAAATTCTCCCGGGATGAAAGCTGCATCACATCAATCCGGTGGCATTGGACCCCTTGATCTATGTCAGGGTCTGAACCCTGCTGATGTATGGAGCTTCAAACCTACGGATCTGTGGAGCTGAGGATCTTAGGGAATATGATTTTGAATCTTTCCCTAACTCTGATGGAAGTATTGAATGGGGCTCTGACAGACATTGGTTTGAATCCTTCCCTGCTTCATATGGAATAATCCGACCTTTGGCAGATTCTGCATGATCCAGGAATACACAGTTTGGATTATTCAGGATTTGGGACTTGACAATTTCAAGCAGTTTCCTGGAAGGTCCTTTTTGTGGTTTCACACTTGCTGATGGTTGGTGGCACCGCTCTTCTCCCTCTCTAGCATACAGTCATATGCCAAAGGATTACTACAGTTTTACTACAGCATTATTCCGATATTGTTTGGGAGAAATAATATTGACTTCTGAAGCACATCTATATCTCCTAGCAGTTGAAGAGAATATACATGTTTGGTCTTGGACTGAAAAATATGAGCACATTGTCAACGTCTTGTCTCAAAGCATTAATAATAACAAGCTGTTGAACTTAACAGTGAACTCTTCTGGCACTTTAATTGTATGTTTTCATCTTATCCACCCCCACCCCACCCTCTTTCTCTTTCTCTCTCTCTCTCTCTCCCTCCCCTTCTCACTTTTGTGGACAATTGAATAGTATACTCTCCAGTATTATCAATCTAACTCTTCCGGCTGTGGATGATTTAGATGATATTGAAATAATCAGTGTTTGCGTCCATGGTGGATTGGTTCTCTCGATGTTGGATTATAAAAAAAAAAAAAAAAAAAAAAAATGTTGGTGTCCCCAGGAGCCTTGAGGAACACCTAAGGATGTTCGACCCTGAACTTAAAGCACACAGTTCTTGCTCTGCCTTTGACAGTAAAATGATGGTGATTTATGACATTCTGTTTTGACACAACTCAGATATTCCTGTATGAGACGCTGCTGAACTGGATTATAATGTGTTCCTACTACTTAAAAGCTGGCAGTCAAGAATCATTTCAAGAGGTTTTAAAAAGATGGCCAGTAGATCTTGGATTTCCTGCCCCCACCCACTCTCTTCCTCTTCTTTGCCGTTTGACAGTGTCTGTGTTTGTATGTGACATACACCTTACAGTCTTCGATGATTTGATACCCATGATTTACTTTGAATATAATGAAACAAACAACCACAATTAGGAAAAAAAATACACCGATATGTGAAATGGGGATTTTATGCTTTCATAGATACAACTATGTGGATTTATAATGAAATTAAAAGGTATTTTTCTTGAAGAAGGTGTGCGTGGTCTTATTTAGATGATGATTTTTTTTTAAAAAATATTTTTGATATTTAAGATATTTATTAAAGTACAACGGTGTATTGGTGACACTAGGGAAAAAAAACATACAGGGCTGGGGTAGGGGAGTAATATTTCAGGAAAAAACTTGGATATTCTCTGATTATATTATTTATTATTATAAAGTCACAAATTTGAGAAAAAAACTCAAATTCTGAGATTAAAGTCATAAATTTATGAAAAAAATCATAATTTTATGAGATAAAAACTCGACAATTCTGAGTCACAAATTTATGTGGGAAAAAAAAGTTTTTCTTCTACTATGGGATTTAGGAAGAGGGAAATCCTGGTGATTTAGCCCAGAATCACAATATTATCATCAGCATCCGGAGTTTGAAGAGACACTGATGTGACTTCGGCCTATTCAGAATTTCAGTTCAATTCTATTCAATTTTATTTGTTTAGTGACAAATCATAACAAAAGTTATCTCAAGGCACTTTATAGAAACTCAACAAATATTGGCCAAATCCAGGGACCAAAATCTCCCCCAAAAACAAGCACAGGGCGACAGTGGCAAGGAAAAAAACCCTTTAACAGGGCCAAAAACGTCGAGCAGAACCTGGCTGTGGGTGGACGGCCATCTTCCTACCGGTGAATGGCACCGCGAATACAGCACCGCGCCGGCACCAGCCACAGCACCGCACCGCACTGGCCGCAGCACCTGGTCAGGTCTGACCTGCCTAATCTGACAGGTGCCATGCCAGCTGTTAGTTGGACCTTTCTGAAGAAGGAGGAAGTTACCTCCAAAACTGTCAAGGTAAATAAACATCCCTATGTCTGATTAAAAGGAACAAAAACGTCTTTTAGTTAAAAGGAAGACATGATGAATGTATTTCAACTACATTGATTTATGATGATGTCGGACCATGCCTGTTGTCATATTTCAACGTGATGACATGCACAATGGGGGCAATCGCGCTTGGGCGCCTTTGGGCTTTAGGTAATGTGAGCGCAGGCCAGCCGGGGACTGGGAGGGGGGGAGGTTGGCTTTAGCATGATACAGGGCCAAACTTGCCAATGTGAGCAGGCCCTAGGGATCTTACAGTCTCATGTAATGGGAGGTAGACATTGTCCATCATCCTCCTGTCCCCCACCACCTCCACTGGATCAAGGCTGCAGCCCAGAACAGAGCCAGCTTTCTTCACCAGTTTGTTGGGTTTCTTCCTTTATGCTGCCATGATGCTGCTGCTCCAGCAGGCTACACCATAAAAGATGGCCAACACAACCACAGAGTCATAAAAGGTCCTCAGGAGGACTTCTGAAGGACTTCAGTCTCTGCAGCAGGTGGAGTCTGCTTTGGTCCTACTTTTATATTGCCTGAGTGTTGACAGTCCAGTCCAGGTTCTAATTCAGGTGAACACCCAGGTACTTGTAAGAGTCCATTATCTCAATGTCCGTTCCCTGGATGTTTCTTGGTTTCATGGTTTCACGCTAACTCTTTTTTATCCATTACAACCGTTTGTATATTACACATTTCATATCTCATATTCTTAGGTTAGTCTTTATTGTATATATTTAGTCTTTATTGTATATACAGGGTGACCCAAAAAAACGGGAATTTTTGAACTGCATATTGGCAGACATGAGCAAGTGGCAGCACAATTTTTAAAAAATGAAAATTCCATCATTGTTTCTTAAATGGCATGTTTTCAGGTTTCAAGTACTATGAATAAAATATTTTTCTTCCATCACTCTTGGTTTTATTGGATTGTTAAAAAGTTCCTGTTTTTTTGGGTCACCCTGTACTTCTGCATAACTTTATTTTAGGTTTCTATTGATGCTGCTGTAACATGACAATTTCCCAGTTAGGGATCAATAAAGTAAATCTATCTATCTATCTATCTATCTATCTATCTATCTATCTATTTACCAGACAAGGAGGGATGACTTTGATTTTTCCAGTGTTAATCCGTAGGCAGTTCTGCTGGCACCAGGCCACAAAGTTCTGGTTCAATTCTCGGTACTCCTTTTTGTCTCCGTTGTTGGTTGAGTCATCTGAGAATTTCTGTAGGTGACAGTTTGTTGTATAGTGGGTGCAGTCAGCTGTGTATATGGTGAATAGGAGAGGGGCCAGACGGGTCCCCTGTGGCGCCCGGGGTCGATCTTTTGAGTAGCTGGGGTTCCAGTCTGGGGAGGTGGCAGCAGGGCTGGTTGGGTTGGTTGGTTGGGGTGGGGGGACGGGTGACTGATTGTTCAAATCTGTTCAGGTCGTTCACCCACTCCTGGTCTCCAGCCAGCTCAGGTCTGGAGTTTTAATGTCCTGAGATTGAGTGCAGACTCCTCCAGACCCCACTGACATCGTTCTGCTGCAGTTGTTCTTCCATCCTCCTCCTGTAGCTACATTTCCCCTCTCTAATCTCCCTCCTCAGTTCTTTCTGCACAGTCTTCATCTGCTCCCTGTCCCCTGACTTGAAGGCCCTCCTTTTATCCTTGAGGAGGGCTTTTATATCAGGAGTGATCCATGGTTTATTGTTTGCAAACAGTCTTACTGTCTTGGTGGGTATTGTGTAGTCTACACAGAAATTAATGTAGTCTGTGACGCAGCTGGTGAGACTGTCAATGTCCTCCCCGTGGTCCTCACAGAACACATCCCACATCGTGGTATCATATGGATATGTGAGGAAGGAGAGAGGAGAGAGAGGAGAGAGGAGAGAGAGGAGAGAGAGAGCTCAGTGCATCATGGGAGGACCCCTGGCAGTCTAGGCCTATAACAGCATAACTACGGGATGCAGAGCTGGCCCTACGACTTTGGTGGCCCTAAACAAGATTTTGTTTGTGGCCCCAAAGCACATCCAGCACAACCATCAAATCACGCACACACTGCTCATAACTGCATGAATATGAACACACACACACACACACACACACACACGAGAAATGGACAAATGAATTAACAATTTCTTATTTATTTTAAACAATGTATATTAAAATATATTAAAATATGAGAAGTTACAAAACCCAATCAAAAATATTCAAAATGCTAAATAAAGTGAACATATTGAAACAGTAAATGCAACAAACCAACAAATAAAGTTCAAACTGCAAGTGTAAACTATAGTACAAAGCAAGAAGCTGAAGATGGTGTTTCTTCTGCTGCAGCAGTAGATGTTCTAAAGAACTTCAGTAATGCCCCTAAAAGATTAGGATTTAAATTATTTTTTTATTCTTAAATATAAGGCATTTAAGGTACACTATATTACCAAAAGTATTCGCTCACCTGCCTTTACTCATACTATGAACTGAAGTGCCATCCCATTCCTAACCCATAGAGTTCAATATGATGTCGGTCCACCTTTTGCAGCTATTACAGCTTCAACTCTTCTGGGAAGACTGTCCACAAGGTTGAGGAGAGTGTTTATAGGAATTTTTGACCATTCTTCCAAAAGCGCATTGGTGAGGTCACACACTGATGTTGGTCGAGAAGGCCTGGCTCTCAGTCTCCGCTCTAATTCATCCCAAAGGTGTTCTATCGGGTTCAGGTCAGGACTCTGTGCAGGCCAGTCAAGTTCATCCACACCAGACTCTGTCATCCATGTCTTTATGGACCTTGCTTTGTGCACTGGTGCACAGTCATGTTGGAAGAGGAAGGGGCCCGCTCCAAACTGTTCCCACAAGGTTGGGAGCATGGAATTGTCCAAAATGTTTTGGTATCCTGAAGCATTCAAAGTTCCTTTCACTGGAACTAAGGGGCCAAGCCCAGCTCCTGAAAAACAACCCCACACCATAATTCCTCCTCCACCAAATTTCACAGTCGGCACAATGCAGTCTGAAATGTACCGTTCTCCTGGCAACCTCCAAACCCAGACTCGTCCATCAGATTGCCAGATGGAAAAGCGTGATTCATCACTCCAGAGAACGCGTCTCCACTGCTCTAGAGGCCAGTGGCGGCGTGCTTTACACCATTGCATCCGACGCTTTGCATTGCACTTGGTGATGTGTGGCTTGGCTGCAGCTGCTCGGCCATGGAAACCCATTCCATGAAGCTCTCTGCGTACTGTACTTGGGCTAATCTGAAGGTCACATGAAGTTTGTAGCTCTGTAGCAATTGACTGTGCAGAAAGTCGGCGACCTCTTTGCACTATGCGCTTCAGCATCCGCTGACCCCTCTCCGTCACTTTACGTGGCCTACCACTTCGTGGCTGAGTTGCTGTTGTTCCCAAACGCTTCCATTTTGTTATAATAGAGCTGACAGTTGACTGTGGAATATTTAGGAGTGAGGAAATTTCACGACTGGATTTGTTGCACAGGTGGCATCCTATGACAGTTCCACGCTGGAATTCACTGAGCTCCTGAGAGCGGCCCATTCTTTCACAAATGTCTTGTTTCACAGTCTGCATGCCTGAGTGCTTGATTTTATACACCTGTGGCCAGGCCAAGTGATTAGGACACCTGATTCTGATCATTTGAATGGGTGAGCGAATACTTTTGGTAATATAGTGTACATTACATGAATCTGTCAGGCTTATATATTAATCATGACACAAACGCAATTTTTTCAAAACTTGCAAATTATCCAATTAAAATGTCCACAAAGATTTACATTTAAAACGCTAATCAGCAGTCTGGAACAATTTGGGGCAATTTGGACATTTGATAGATTGTTTATTAATATAATAAACTAAATCACCAATATTTCATGTTGCAAGAAAACACTGGGTGCTAGTTAACTAACCCACTGTAGCCTTTATGATTCATAAATGACGATGCATTCTACTCATGTTAGCTAACGTTAGGTAGCAAACAAAGACTAAGAAATCAGCAAGCTTGTTTTAAATGATTTCAGCTATTTCTGCTAAAATCATAAACAGATAACATTCATTACTTCCCAGACAGCTTCCCAGGTTAAATTATTGTGGCTCAGTTTAACTCATTCAAAATCAAAATACAAATTATAATGTTGAAAAAAACACATTAGTAGGCTAAGTAAGTTAGCTTAGCTAATAATCAAAGCTAGCCATATAATCAAGGTGGATATCTTGTTAACTTATGTTATGCTTCAAATTTCAGATTCAGTGAACAATAACAAACCTTTATCCCTCGCCATTTTTTTTCCTTTTCCAATCTTCTCTTTTTTCGCCCTTGAGCACCATTCCTACATTTCCGTTGAGGACCCATGTTGCAGCTGTAATCAAGGTGTTATACAGGTGCCGTGGCCCCTTTAAGGGATAGTACAGTGCGCTATGTGCTGCGCATTGGCTGCGCAGTTGGGAGTTTGTGTGTGTCAGTAAAGCTGGCGACTGGAGCCAAGCATGTTGTAAAGGTAGCTGCAAATGAGAAGAAATAAGGTGTGTGTCCTTAGAGTTTTTGTCAGAAAAATAAATGCAGGAACTCCCCAAGACTCAAGCCCGGTTTGTGTGTGTTACTTGGCTACTCAGCCATAAAGATAGGGGGGGTTAACCCATGAAGTTTACTACCAACTTCGGCCCTGGAGCAGAAAATAAGTCTCCCCTGTGCGTTCTGACTATGGTCTGAGTACGGAAGCAGGAAAGGTTAACAAAGGCTTAATTAACAGTATTTAAGAGCCACAACACAGCCTTTATTTGTGAAAGTCCGACACTGCAGTGTTTGTATGAGTATATTTATACAGTCTATGGTAAGAGTAGAAACACCAAGTCACAGTGAGTGTGTGGCCCCTCTGGTGGTTGTGGCCCTAAGCAACCGCATAGACCGTTTATATCACAGGCCAGCTCTGATGATCCCATCAGAGCCGGCCCGTGGTCCTAATTATAAGCTTTAGCAAAAAGGAAGGTTTTAAGGCCACTCTTAAATGAAGAGAGGTTGTCTGCTTCTTGAACTCAAATTGGAAGATGGTTCCACAGAAGAGGAGCCTGATAGCTGAAGCCTCTGCCTCCTATTGTACTTTTGGGTACTCTAGGAACCACAAGTAAGCCTGCATTTTGGGAGCGCAGTGCTCTAGTGGGGTGGTAAGGCACTATGAGCTCATTAAGATAAGATGGTTCCTGACCAGTAAGTGAGAAGGAAGATTTTAAATTCTAGTCTGGATTTTACAAGGAGCCAATGCAGAGAAGCTAATATGGTCATCTTCCGGTCAATACACGTGCAGCAGCATTCTGAATCAACTGAAGTTGTTGGTGTAGCCTGAGAGTGAGGAGTTGCAGTAATCTAGCCTAGAAGTAATAAATGCATGGACTAGTTTCACTGCCTGATTTTTGCAATATTGCGTAAGTGAAAAAAGGCAGACTTAGAAGTTTGTTTAATGTGGGAGTTAAATGACATATCCTGGTCAAAAATAACTCCAAGCTTCCTTGTAGTGCTGCTGGAGGCCAGTGCGATACTATCCAAGGTAACAATATTATTAGATAACGCATTTTTAAGGTGTTCAGGGCCTATTACTAGGGTTGAGCCGGATACTCAGCTGAAACAAGTATCCGGTATGGATAAAGCACTTTTGCAGAGTACGAGTATGATCCGAGTAAAATGAGTCAATATCTGTGTTTGTGATGAATGAAAATCTTCATTAGGTAGCTGACTGTGTCCACGTTGTGTGATAGGCCAGTCACACACAGCGCCCTGCCCCTATGCCGTGGGCCCCGCTCACACACACACACACACACACACACACACACACACAGACAACCTCAGCTGTCACTCACTCAGGTCTGACAGCTCACGTCACGTCTCTCTTCAGTAGCAGTCAGGTTTTTTTCAGCTCGCTCTTCCCTCGGTCTGTAATCACTGATAGTCAGTAGAGTTTCTGCTAAACTTGATTGGTAACAGACGCGGTGCTTTTGAGCAGAGTTAGGGTAAGGGTTGGGGCTGAATGCGACTCACGTTACGTCTCTCACTTTTTGGCTCTCTCTCTGCTCTCTCTTACCAGCTGGTTTTTGATATACAGTTGTCCTGGACTTATTTTTCTACGAAGGTTTGAACTTTGAGAGTGTTTAAACAAGAGAGAAAAGTGAGAAAATGTTAATGCTTGTCTGAGAAAAGTGTATAAAATGTGTAGTGAGGGGTATTACAGCCTTAAAACATCTATAATAATTGTAAAAAATAAAGCTGACTACTTCACGGATTTCGCCTATTTTTAGAACGTAACTCCCGCGATAAACGAGGGACCACTGTAAAGTCAGTTGGAAAACTTTGCTCGTACCGGACGCGGTGCAGAGTCACAGTCTTAACACACACACACCATTTACACACACATTAGCTGAACACACAAAGTACTTTATTATTTGTATTTTATTTTGGCTGCATGCACCGAGAGTGACATTTTCTCACTGTAGTTCATAAAATATAAATATAGTAGTATAAATATTACAAGCTAATCTCTCTCTCTCTCTCTCTCTCTCTCTCTATATATATGTATATATATATATACATAGATATATATAGGCCTATATACACACTCTCTCTCTCTCTAGTACTTCATAATTGCCTACTGCATGTGTTGTATTCACTGATGCACTTAATAATATTCATGTTCTGTGTTTATAAAAAGCTTGTTCTGTGAATAGTTTGTTTACTATTGTGATCAAAAACATTGATCTGAAGCTCAATTCTGAGGCTGTTCTGTAAATAGTTTTCCAATAAACAATGGGTCGGTGCTATGTGGATTGGGCAGCAGTCGAAGGCGAGGGCCTCGGCGACCCGATCCCTGGATGCAACGGCTGGCGATGGGGACATGGAATGTCACCTTGCTGGGGGGGAAGAAGCCTGAGCTTGTGCGGGAGGTTGAGAGGTACCGGCTAGAAATAGTCGGGCTCACCTCCCGAGTGGTGTTCTGTTATTGGACTTCTGTGCTAGTCACAGTTTGTCCATAACGAATACCATGTTCGAGCATAGGAGTGTCCATAAGTGCACGTGGCACCAGGACACCCTAGGGTGTCCTGAACAAGAGGGTCGCCTCTCTGCGCCTTCGGGTTGGAGAGAGGGCTCTCACTGTTTTCTGTGCCTACGGGCCGAATAGCAGTGCAGAGTACCCAGCCTTCTTGGAGTCCCTGGGAGGGGTACTGGATAGTGCTCCGACTGGGGACTCCATTGTTCTACTGGGGGACTTCAACGCTCACGTGGGCGACGACAGTGATACCTGGAGTGGGGTGATTGGGAGGAACGGCCTCCCCGATCTGAACCCAAGTGGTGTTCTGTTATTGGACTTCTGTGCTAGTCACAGTTTGTCCATAACGAATACCATGTTCGAGCATAGGGGTGTCCATAAGTGCACGTGGCACCAGGACACCCTAGGCCGGAGGTCAATGATCGACTTTGTTGTCGTTTCATCTGATCTCCGGCCGTATGTCTTGGACACTCGGGTGAAGAGAGGGGCTGAGCTGTCAACTGATCACCACCTGGTGGTTAGTTGGATCCGCTGGCGGAGGGGGAAGCTGGACAGACGTGGCAGGCCCATATGTACTGTGAGGGTCTGTTGGGAACGCCTGGCTGAACCCTCTGTTAGGGGGGTCTTCAACTCCCACCTCCGGGAGAGCTTCTCCCAGCTCCCGAGGGAGGCTGGGGACATTGAGTCCGAATGGACCATGTTCTCGTCCTCCATTGTCGATGCGGCTGTTTGGAGCTGTGGCCGCAAAGTCTCTGGTGCTTGTCGTGGCGGTAACCCCAGAACCCGGTGGTGGACACCGGAAGTAAGGGATGCCGTCAAGCTGAAGAAGGAGTCCTACCGGTTCATGTTGGCCTGTGGGACTCCTGAGGCAGCTGACGGGTACCGGCAGGCCAGGCGTGCCGCAGTTCGGGCAGTAGCAGAGGCAAAAACTTGGAGCTGGGAGGAGTTTGGGGAGGCCATGGAGGAGGATTATTAGTCAGCCTCGAAGAAATTCTGGCAAACTGTCCGGCGCCTCAGGAGGGGGAAGCAGTACTCTGCCGACACTGTTTACAGTGCAGGTGGGGCCCTGCTGACGTCGACTGGGGATATTGTCGGTCGGTGGAAGGAATACTTCGAGGGTCTCCTCAATCCCGTCGTCACGTCTTCCGTTGAGGAGGCAGAGGCCGAGGACCCAGAGGTGGACTCGTCCATCACCCAAGCTGAGGTCACTGAGGTGGTTTGTAAGCTCCTTGGTGGCAGAGCGGCGGGGGTGGATGAGATCCGCCCTGAGTATCTCAAGTCTCTGGATGTTGTGGGGCTGTCTTGGCTGACACGCCTCTGCAACATCGCGTGGCCGTTGGGGACAGTACCTCTGGAGTCGCAGACCGGGGTGGTGGTCCCTCTTTATAAGAAGGGGGACCGGAGGGTGTGTTCCAACTACAGGGGGATCACACTTCTCAGCCTACCCGGGAAGGTCTACACCAGGGTGCTGGAGAGGAGGATTCAGCCGATAGTCGAACCTCGGATTCAGGAGGAACAATGTGGTTTTTGTCCTGGCTGCAGAACACTGGACCAGCTCTATACCCTCCAGAGGGTGCTCGAGGGTTCGTGGGAGTTTGCCCAACCAGTCCACATGTGTTTTGTGGATCTGGAGAAGGCATTCAACTGTGTCCCTCGTGGTGCCCTGTGGGGGGTGCTCTGGGAGTATGGGGTCCGAGGCCCTTTGCTAAGGGCTGTTCGGTCCCTGTACGACCGGAGCAGGAGCTTGGTTCGCATTGCCGGCAATAAGTCAGACCTGTTCCCAGTGCATGTTGGACTCCGGCAGGGCTGCCCTTTATCACCGGTTCTGTTCATAATCTTTATGGACAGAATTTCTAGGCACAGCCAGAGGCTGGAGGGAGTCCTGTTTGGGAGCCACAGGATTTCATCGCTGCTTTTTGCAGATGATGTTGTCCTGTTGGCCCCATCAATGCAGGACCTTCAGCAGGCGCTGGGGCGGTTTGCAGCCAAGTGTGAAGCGGCAGGGATGAGAATCAGCACCTCCAAGTCCGAGGCCATGGTTCTCGACCGGAAAAAGGTCGCATGCCCTCTCCGGGTTGGTGGAGAAGTCCTGCCTCAAGTGGAGGAGTTCAAGTATCTCGGGGTCTTGTTCACAAGTGAGGGAAGGATGGAGCGTGAGATTGACAGGCGGATCGGTGCAGCCTCCGCAGTGATGCGGTTGGTGTACTGGTCCGTCGTGGTTAAGAAGGAGCTGAGCCGAAAGGCGAAGCTCTCAATTTACCAGTCAATCTATGTTCCTACCCTCACCTATGGTCATGAGCTTTGGGTAATGACCGAAAGGGCAAGATCGCGGATACAAGCGGCCGAAACGAGTTTCCTTCGCAGGGTGGCCGGGCGCTCCCTTAGACATAGGGTGAGGAGCTCGGTCACTCGGGAGGAGCTCGGAGTAGAGCCACTGCTCCTCCGCATCGAGAGGAAGCAGTTGAGGTGGCTCGGGCATCTGTTTCGGATGCCCCCTGGATGCCTCCCTGGGGAGGTATTCCGGGCATGCCCCACCGGGAGGAGGCCCCGGGGAAGACCCAGGACACGCTGGAGGGACTATGTCTTTTGGCTGGCCTGGGAACGCCTTGGGGTTCCTCCCGAGGAGCTGGCGGAAGTGTCTGGGGAGAGGGAAGTCTGGGCGTCCCTGCTTAGACTGCTGCCCCCGCAACCCGGCCCCGGATAAGCGGCAGAAGATGGAATGGAATGGAATGGAATAAACAATAAATATAGCAACTTCTGGTCAACCTGTATCAATTTCAGCACTTTACTTTGGCTTGTTTCAGAGTCACAGTGTCCCTCACGGCCTCAGGCTGAGCAGATGCACAAGGTGAAGCAATGTTCTTGATGTTCAACTTGGTGCGGAATGGACGGCCATGCAGAAGTTCAGCAGGGGAAACTTGAGTCAAGGCTTGGAAAGTTGCTCTATACGTGAGGAGGAAGTCCGTGACAAAGGGCTTCCATGGCCGACCTTCAATGTCAGCTGTTTGTAGACAGTCCTTTAATACTCTTCCTTTATCTCTCCACTTCTCCATTACTTTGCAGATAGTAGATGGAGCTGTGGCAGTATGTAATGTCCTGTGCTGCTAAGAAGGCCTCAAACTCAGCAGACACAAATGAAGGGCCGTTGTCAGTCACAAGTTCAAGAGGGTTGCCTTCATGGCTGAAAACAGCAGACAAAAATGCAATGACAGTAGCAGATGTAACATCTGAGGTAAATGCTACTTCAGGCCATTTACTGTAATAGTCCACCAATGTGATGGCGAAACAGCAGTCAGGTGAAGCAGAGTGGAATGGGCCCACAATATCCATGGCAAGTTTTTCCCAAGCTGCACTGGGAAGGGGCACCGGTTGAAGTGGGGCAGCTCTGGGTATGGCGGTCTTGTCATGTTGGGAGCAGGTGGTGCATGACTTAATGGCAGCTTCGACATCAGAATCCATACCAGGCCACCAATAGAGCTCTCTAAGTCTTTGTTTAGTTTTCACTATGCCTAGGTTAGGGTTAGGGTGTATGAGTTGTGGCTGAAGAGTCGGGGGAATCTTTCCTTATCAAGTTCAGCCAGCTCAGTCTGTACACGGTACTTCTACGGTGAAGGGCAGGATCAAGGCCTTTAGCTGCACAGGGCCAACCATTTCTTAGATAAGCCATAACCTGCTGCAGCACTGGGCAATCTTGGTAGGCAGTATGTAACTGCTCTGTAGTAACAGCTGCAAAGTCGAATGCAACAGTCTTTTCAGTGTGTCCATGCATCTGGGTGAGCACTGTAGCAGGGGATGAACTTCGAATACCACCCTGTGAGGCCCAGGAAGGACTATAGGGCCATGGCATCACGAGGGGGGGAGACTCTGTTATAGCAGTAACATGGTCTGGGTTGGGACGGATGCCTGAAGCAGAAACGACATAAACCAGAAATGACAGTTCATTTTTTCTGAACAGGCACTTTTCCACATTTATTTTCAGTCCACTGTTGTTCAGTCGGTGCAGTACAGCTTTGAGTCGTGCCTCATGCAGCATAGGAGTGTCAGCATACACAATAATATCATCTAAATAACACTGTACACCCTCCAAACCAGCCAAAATCTGTGACATCATCCTCTGGAATGCACTCGGGGCTGATGCGAGACCGAAGGGAACCTTAGTGAACCGAAAAAGTCTATCATGAGTGATAAAACCAGTAAGGTCTTGGCTCTCAGGGTGCAGAGGTACCTGATGATATGCATTTTGTAGGTCAATAGAGGAGAATATCTGTGTTCCTCGTAGCTCATGAAACACCTCCTCAATATGTGGCAGCGGATAGCTGTCAATAACCACAGCCTTGTTGGGCTCACGTTGATCTGGACATATCCTGAGCTGACCTGACTTTCGGTGCACCACTACTATGGGTGAAACCCATGGTGAGGAGTTGATGTGTTCAATGGCGCCGTCCTTTTCCAGTCTCTGTAGCTCCTGGGACTCTGCATCACAAATGGAGAAAGGCAGATGACGTAGATTTTGCTGCACAGGCTGTATTTCAGGTCTCACAGTGACTTTGTTAACAAATCCATTGACTGTTCCAGTATCTGAAGCGTCAGTTTCAGCAGCTGTGTACTGTACAGGGACAACAGGTGATGTTTTAGTAGTGACACGGCCCTCTCTGATCTCAAGGTGCAGGGCATTGAAGAGATCCATGCCTAAACTGGGACAATATGAATGTAGTGGGACGTGCATTTTGTCATGTATGTCACCACCAGTTCCAAACAACCAAGCATGGGTATGGGTTTCTTTGTGTACGTCTTCAGTGTTTTTGTGGACTTTAGGAGAGGGGCATGACTGAAGTGACTCTTGTACATGTGCTCTGGGAGAATAGAGACACCAGACCCGGTATCCACCATCAGATCAGCCGTAATTGTAGGGCCACCTAAAGCCTTCATTGGAGACATTGCACATTAATTTACTGCTCTGTGCAATTGCATCATACTCATTAACTAATAGCACTGTGACACAGTCACTGGAAACTTCTCCCACATTGTATGGAACAGTCCTGCTCCTGCACACTCTGGCAAAATGTTCTGGTTTATTACACTGTCTGCATGTGACCGATTTAGCTCGACACTTGGGGTAATTTGCAACGTGCGCTGAAGAGCCACATCTGTAGCATGTCTTACCAGGAGCCGTTGAGACAGCAGTCTTTGGAGGCGGTCTGGGACCATTGTTGGAGAGTTTTTGCTGCCTCTGCTTCTCTCCACGAAAAGTATTCCCGCGCACCATGCCGACACCAGCCTCGGCTGCTCCTCCTGATGAAGCTATTGTTTTAGCTTCAGCAACTGCATTTTCGATCTGAGCAGCAATAGTCAAAGTCTTTTCAAGTGTAAGCTTATCCTCAAGCAGCAAACGCTCTCTGACCCGTGCATTGGACGTTTTCTCCACAATTTGGTCTCTTATCATGTCTTCAGATAATGTCCCAAACTCACATGTAACAATTAGCTCCCGCAGAGCAGCTGCGTACTGAGCTGTGGACTCACCAGCTCTTTGAGCTCTCTGGCGAAACTTGTTCTGCCCCATGACGACATTCAATTTTGGCACAAAAAATGCCTGTAGTGCATCTTCTTAAGAATCCCCAATTCCCGGCAGCGTGTAGAAGATCCGCTGTGCCTCCGCGCCAACCGTGTGTATTAGCAAAGCATGCTTCCTCTTATCCTCCACTTTGTCCGCCAGAGCAAGCATGTAGTTATCAAACATGCAAATCCATGCTTCGAAAGGCACCATAGGCTCACCCGGGCTTTGTAAAAATGTTGGAGGTGGCGAAATCCCGAGCAGAGCCATCCTCGTCGCCAATATGTTGTATTGTAGGAATGGGAAAAGAAAGCTAGCAGCCAGCTACTTCAGAGGAGCGGCCTTTACTCACAGAAGTCAAGTACAAGTGCATCGGATGTTCAATATGCATGGGTTTCATGGAATGCCACTGCCACCTACTGGAATCATATATTATGCAGGCACACACGCATATACCACACCGTTCTCCATTTCTGATGCACAAACTTGCTAAATACAGTTGCAAGCACTTTTATAGAGCATGCATTTGGTATTCGTGTTTCCACTTTCAAAGTGTAAGGCAATAATTCAGAATAGTTAAACAGTTACAAAAAATCCTTTGAAAGTTTAAAACTTACCGTCCTTTCAAAGGAGTTGATGCTGTTGGCAGGCTTAAAAAAAAACTGATGCATGCACTCTGCTAGTGGGGGAGGGGCAATGTATGAGCTGTACATGGGCTGCCGCAACACAGGGCTGCCTGTGGATGTGCCTGTCAGTAAATCATGCCGGGGAAAATACATTCCCCTCCAAAAGTATTGGAACAGTGAAGCCAATTCCTTTATTTTTGCTATAAAGTGAAAACATTTGGGTTTGACATCAAAAGATGAATATGAGACCCAAGATCAACATTTCAGCTTTTATTTCCAGGTATTTACATCTGAATCTGATACACAACTTAGAAGATGGCACCTTTTGTTTGAACCCACCCGTTTTTCATGTGAGCAAAAGTACTGGAACATGTGACTGACAGGTGTGTTTTGTTGCCCAGGGGTGTCTGATTACATAGCTTATTCAAACAATTAATAGCATTGAATGTCTACGCTCAGTTTCAGATTTGGGTTTTGCCTGTGCAGACTGCATTTATACTTAGAGGTGTATCCAACATGAAAACCAGAGAGCTGTCTATGGGTGAAAAACAAGCAATTGTGAAGCTGAGAGAAGATGGAAAATCAATCAGAGCCATTGCACAATCATTGACCATGGCCAGTACAACCATTTGGAATGTCCAGAAGAAGAAAGAAGCCACTCGTGTACTGAGGGCCCACTCACATTGGCAAATTTGAGCCCGTATCGTGCTAAAGCCAAAATCCCCCCCTCCCCAGTCCCTGGCTGGCCTGCACTCACATTACCTAAAGCCCAAACGCGCCCAAGCACGATTGCCCCTGGTGTGCACGTCATCACGTTGAAATACGACAACAACAGGCATGGCCCGACGTCATTATAAATAAATGTAGTTCAAATACATTCATCATGTCTTCCTTTTAACTAAAAAACGTTTTTGGTCCTTTTAATCAGACATGGGATGTTTATTTACCTTGACAGTTTCGGAGGTAACTTCCTCCTCCTTCAGAAAGGTCCAACTGACAGCCGGAGCGCCACCTGTCAGATCCGGCAGACCGGGTGGCCGGGTGGCCGCACACCGCGCGGTGCTGCGGCTAGTGCCGGCCGGTGCCGACGCGGTGCCGGCCAGCACCAGGTCTGCCGGATCTCCGCACACAGACTGCTGTACAAAACAATTTTCAGCAGCTTCATCCTGCATGGTTGGTAGCCTACAAGCATTATAGGAGCTTCATAATTGTTAAATCTGTCAATGACCGTCAGCGTCAATCTGCATGCATACAATTAAGCATTATTACACGAGAGTGTAATAATGCAGTGTAATAATACAACTATTACCAACAAAATAAAATGTATAATCAAAATGTATTCATACTGTGGGAATGTCGCTCTCAAAATATAAAAGTTTTTTGCTAGTATTCTCTCCGTTTCAGCGGAAAATATGAGATCTGACGGTAACAAGTCCTTGTCAGCCAACAAACTTGGACTTATCATGTTGTCTAGACATTGTGATTCCCCAAAACTGAATAAATACCACACACAAAACTGCTCTGCTAGCTCAATCATGTTGTAACTAGAATATCCGCTGGAAAAAAAAATTTTTTTCATGGACTGATAGTTATACTCCTGCCGACTTCTCAGTTATTTTTAAGCTAAAAGGTGCCGTGACAACGACTCAGCAGCACAGCTGATTTTTATTTACATCCAACTTATATGAACAATTATATTTAAATACAGGCTACTGCTTTCCAGTGTCGGTGCCACAACAAACATCTGTCTTTTCATAAACTCACCGGCAGATGTTTTATTTCAGCTGGGGGTGTGTCACTCCAATTTAATGTCAGCTCCAATTAATGTGGCTAAGCAGCACATTAAGGCTGAACAGAGTTATATAATCACCTTTTCAGGCTGTTATCAATTTACCTCTGAAATAAAGACAGTTTTCACAGATGTGTTGATTTATTAAATGTTCATTTCAATGTACAGATGCAAACAAATTGACAAATCAATTAAATACAAGGATACAAGGAAGTTTGTTGTCATTATACAACAGGTTGTATAATGAAATTAAAATGTGGTTCCCTCTTGATTGATTAATTGATTGTGTAGAAAATAAAATTATTAAACATGGAGGAGTGCAGTGGTGCATTAAGTAATCAATCAATGGCCTAGGCAACTTATAAAGAATAAACAAATTAATAACGATTAATAGGCTAATTAATAAATGATAACATTAACACATTAATAACAAGAACAAAGTTACAGCCGCACATCTCCGTGGAAACTCTTACAGGTACTGTCCGTAGTGCTGAATCCGCCCCAGCAGGTACTGTCCGTGGTGCTGACTCTGGTGCTGGTGCTGATTCTCTTTATTATAGAAATTCAAGCTCTATAAAATTCATGGAGGATCTTGTTTAGCTCTTCTTTACTTACTGAGAAATCAGCTGTTTGCCCGGTGTTTGTGAGGTAATCTTGTAGACATTTGACGGCCCAAGACGTTGACCAGGCCGTACCGGCTTCGTTTCCTGACCTCTCCAGCTGATCCAGCTTTTTTTCCAGCTTTTGCTGCGGGTTTCGGTGAAACATTTCGTGTTGCCATGGAAACCACACAGACTCGGGCAATAGTAGCCTAATATTTTCAGTGATTGATTCAGTATTTTTCATTTGAGCAGGGCTAACTGTACTATCATGCTCATTTGAGCACATTCTAAACATCTGATTGATCAATCAGATTGCTTGGTCAGTTCTACATGTTGTGTAATTTTTAAAAACCTCACGTACCCCCTGGAGTTCCTTCATGGCCCATGGGTCATAAAACCCATGTGTGTGTGTGTGGAGGGGGGGAGGGCGATTAGTTTTCTTGTTTTTGCACATTTGCACATTAAAACATGTAAATAAATGTCCTTCTAGTCAGGTATGTTTTACTGACTAGAAGAGGGAGACAAATTGTACGGGACTGGAAAGTTCTGTACTGCAGTTTGAACTGACTGACTGACAGGACGATCAGCTTGTTAGAATGAAATCATCAACATTAAGAGGTCACAGGTTCTAGTCAATGTAGTTGTTAAATTTTTAAGTGATTTAAAACAGGATCCAAGGCCCAAAGAAAGAAATTTTAGTCTCTGCCACCCAGCACTGGCCACCAGGGACTGCCACGTGGAGATTGTTCTTAAAATTATTAATATGAACATGAATTAATATAAAATTAACATTATGACTTTGTCTATATTATATATGCATTCTATAGATGTATTTCATTACAGTCTATGCAAAAGTTCAAATATTTTATATTTTCGTATACATTTTTATGACTAAGTTTTTTCTTTTTTCTTCTATTCTTTGTATCAATCCACTTTAAGTGTTGTGATTAATTTTTTGAAAGATATATATTTCTCTCTCCCAGTGTTGACAGGTATACTTTGTGTAGTCTACCATTGTTCCTGTACAATGTCTGAACAACCTGCTGCTTGAACACAAGAACTTACCAATTTGGGATCAATAAAGTACATCTATATATCTACAATGTGGGGAAAGTGTAGTAGATGGCCCAAGCATTCAAAATCAGTGGAATGGTCCTTTAAGAGCACATGAAGACACAGCTGAATCTGAGCCAGCAGTCCACGCCTCATTTGGTTTGGACCCAGCTAGGATCACAACAGTCATACATTTAATGTCATTCATCATGAAAACCATGTTTTTCCTGTTCTTACATGCTTTGCTAAAACATGAAACCAACCCACTTGGAAGAATGTTTTCAAAAGTAAGGAAAACTCTGTTTTGGTGTGTAGATAAAGATCCATTTTCAGATTTCTCTGGAATAATCTAGGCTTTAATTTAACAGGACTGATACATTTCCAGGTTTAGAAGACCAATCAGAATATGCAAGATGTGAAAGACTTTAGCATTAGTCCAATAATCTATTAGCTATCAAATATTAAATTAATCACCACCTATTTTGATAATCAATTCCTGTGATGCTAGCTTTTCAAATGAGAGTATCTCCTAATTTCTTGACAGTAAACGAAATATCTTTGGGTTGTTAACAGAATGACACATTTGAAGACATCGCCTTGGGCTATGGGAAAACTGACCAACATTTTTCACCATCTACTGACATTTTAAGGACCAAGCAACTATTGAGAAAATAAGTGACAATTTTCAAGCTAATAAGGACTTGGAAATTATTTAATTATTTTATTACATTTCCATAAATATGCAAGAACTCTGCAAATGAAACTGAGAACAGTGACAAAAAATGGCTGCTGAGGCATCAGGTCAAAGTGAAGGACTGTGGGACTGGAGATTAACCTGCAGGAGTAGTCAGCTGAAGCTTATTGTACATTATTTGCAGGGCAGGAAATTGACTGATAATCCTAAAAGTTACCAACTGCTGTGGCTCTGTGATAACGAAAAGTCACCATCTGAGACTTGCCCACCATTATGGGTAAACTCAAGTGTTTTCTGTGGACAGGAACATCCTGTTAACCTGATTTATTCATAACAGAATCTCAGAGCATTAAACCAGGTGAACCTGAAACAGATGTGGACCGAAGCCTGTAGTGATTTAAATTTGAACCTCGTCCAAAGGCTGCTGAGACCAACAGCGCAGTTCAGTCTTTTGTCCATTGAAGGCAATGCTGAGCACTTGCTAAACAAAGTAGAATATAAGGCGGTCAAAATGATCAGTGAATTCGGTTCCAAGTATTGATCAGACTATTATTGTCACTGTTCCACGGCCCCAATATTTATAATGAAGAAATAATTATAAGCTGAGGTGAAATTCATAGTTGTAAAATGATGCTATGTGCTGTTGACTGGCTGCAAAACCAGAGGGGAAAAAAAAAACATTTTTTCATTGTGTCATTCACCTCAGCTCATTTTCACCAATGCACAGTAGACAGACAGATAGACAGATAGATAGATAGATAGATAGATATTATCATTTAGAGAGCTGATTTTCTGGAAAAGTCCCATTGACCGCTGTTCATTTGATTCTGTTTAGCCCAGTTTCAGCCACCTTGGAGGTGGAAGATCTCTGCTCTGACTGTGGCCTTGTTCAGACTGCAGACTGTCTGCACCAAGCTATCTGCATGGGCTGCTATAGTAATGATGTAGAGGTCAGAAACTACACATGCTGGTGACGCAGTTATGAGTTAGCAGCAGCATGGATTTGTTGTGTGTCGTGCTGCGAGTGACACAAAAGACTGTTTGTTCACCCTAATTAGATTCAAAGTGTCTGGACTGAGACTCATCCTTAGAAATCTGACTGGAATTACATTTGGAAACAATGTGATTCCAGTCTGAACAAGGCCTCAACCAGCCAGGAAGTGACAGGAATTACTTTTATGAAACCAAATTCCTCAACATTCAGAATACAACGTGGAGTTCAAAGGGGGAGTGAGAGTTGGTCCAACAATGATCTTTCAATTAAACAAAGTCTAATTATACTGATTTATAATTACAGAAATACTTTCCACAACTCTTTCCATCAGAATCCCCTCACCACCTCTAGATTCTGCTGGTTTAAAAAAAAAGATTCATTTTGATTGTAGGCATTTCTCTTACCCAGATTGCCTTGCAAGTGAGCAGCCAGAGGTTCAGTGTCTTGCTAAAGAACACTTCAAAAGGACTCAATCACACCTGAGACCTTTCAGTAAAGCGAGAGGTCTGTCTGACCTGCCTCACCGCCTGCCTGTCCCCCCCCCCCCCCCCCACACACACACACACACACACCCACACACCCACCCACCCACACACACACACACCTCATCCACTTAGTCAAGTTTTTTTCCAGGGGTATCATCATGCCCCTTGTGAGCTGAAAATAGGAGACAATAAGAGGAGACAAACCAGCTGATAGATGTGTCACTGCAGAGAGAAACCTGAAGACATTCAGAACAGCAGGATTCAACTTCCAGCCTGACCACTGAGAGGAAATTACATTTAAGTTTTCATTTGAAATAATTTATCAAATTTATCAATGATACTGATCCTCCAGACGTGACACAGCAATAACCAATGGAACTCCTTCCATTGGGGTGTGTCATGATTTCACAAGCAGGCACATGGCTTAATGACTGTTTCTTCCTTTCAGTTTTCACTGTCACATTTTTAGAAAAATCACACTCACGAGTTTTGTTTTTGTTTGATAATTCTTCGTCCGGCTTTTCTTTATTTATCATTTCCTGTCTGTCAAGGACTTTGGAACTGCTTTCAAATGCATTATAAAACTTTATTATGTTCACTATATTATCGTTGTTGTTGTTGTTGTTGTTGTTGTTGTTGTGTCCTGAGCTTGGAAAGCAAGGAAACTAATGAGATTAGTAGTTCAGAAATTCAGCAGTAGCCATATCAAGTTGAACTTTTTCCATCTTCCAAACACAAAGAAACAAATGGTTGTTCCAACAGGTGTGCAAGCCACAGGCAGAACCAGCCTGGGAAGATGTGGTGACTCTCCGGCTGCCAAGGTGCCCTGCAGCAAGGCAGCAGCTATATATGTGTGTGTCAACACTGATGACATGTAGCTGCACTGCCACAGTTTGGAGTTTAGTTGCATGATTAGTATTTATATTCTCCTCTCATCTCTCTCATCAGGTTAGTGAAAGTCTCTCACCCAGTCAGGTGTTCCTGGGCACTCAGGAAGAAACGGAGTCTGTTCTCACATCAGCTCATCTTCATGACTGTGTGTGTGTACTTCTGTGAGGGGATGACTCAACTTCAGCATCTCTGCACCATAAATTGGCAATATAATTCACTTTTTAACATTTCTCTTAATTTAACTACCAAACTTTAGTTTTAACTACACTGTCTTAAATGTCCTTCAACCACACTGGAGCCCAATGCCTCTGCATCCAGTGAATGGCTGCATCTCAAAAGGTACACACGTTTGTGTGTGTAAGGCCATGATCAGATAGGAGGCTTTTTTCCTGCTCAGTAGTGAGCATGAACAGAGCACAAAAAGGTGTCAGGGCATGAGGAGCACAAGATACTGAGTGCTGTCAGGTGTGTCATCAAACCCAACAGCCAGATGGCGCCGTTTCAAAAAGTCTTCCCATACACAGCAGCTTTGAAAAACGTGGCCTCTTTAAAAAACGCCTCTTGAGAAGACACATGGGGGTACACGAGGGAAAAAAACCATATCATACATCTGCAACCAAAAAGTGTCCTATAAGTTCACGGCTTGAAATTGCTTCTCACCTCTGTGCCTTTGTCTACTCTCAAAACCAGGAAAGTGACTCTGTCCATTGGCCACAGCGGCTGTAAATGTCAAATTATCAGTCTCATTTACAATGTATCCTGTCTCATCAGTAATTTCAGGACCCCACATGATGGTCATCACCTGCAGACGCTGGTGAGTCTGCAATAACCAATTCCCCTGTGCTCGGCATGCAGCTGCATCCCGTCCCATGTGCAACATCTCCGTTAAAAATCTACCAGCTGTTTGAGCTCGGTGGGGTCAGAAGTGGGAGGCCTGTGTCACCACGTGGCTACTGCTGGACTTCTCACGCAGCATGGTAAGGGCGGTGTTGGAGAAATCGCGCAGCACATCCACCGTCTCCCGCTGCAGCATCAAAGACTCCTGCACAAACTCCTGCTGACTTTCTACCAGCAGCTGCACCGACTGGGCCAGCGTCTCCAGCGACTGGGATACCGAGGCCAGCAGCACACGGCTTGCCTGCTGCTGCTGCAGGCTCTGAGACGCAAGGTGGGCGACATGGTCCTGGGCACGGCCAGAGGACGCGCCCGCTGGGAGGGGATCAGAGGAGCCAGGGCCTGAGGCAGAGGGGCGATTCAGTGGGAGGAGCAAAGAGGAAGAACTGGAGGAAGAAGAGTGGAGGGTGCGGTTATGAGAGATGGAGGAAGATGATGGGAAGCCAGGGAGAGGGGGAGGAGGAGGTGGAGGAGGAGTGATGAAGGAAGATGAGGAATCAGAGGCTGGGGCCAGAGCAATCAAGGAGGATGTTGCAGCGGAAGAGAAGGGAGGAACGGGAGGAACGGGAGGAAGAAGAGGTGGAGGAGGAAGAGGGATGGAAGACGACGAGGGCTCTGGATGTGGAGGATTAGGTGTGGAGGGAGGGGGGGGAGGGGAGGGGGGAGGTGGGGCGTGGTGGAGCAAGCGAGGAAGAGGAGGAAGAAGGGGGAGCGATGAGGGAAGAGGGAGAGCCGTTGGTGTTGGTGATGGTGTTGCAGGGTGACTGCGGAGCATTGACGGAGGATGAGGCAGCATCCGAGTCTGCAGTTGAGGGGAAAACAGAGGAGGAAGAAGATGGGCCAGAAGCAGGGCGGGGGAGCGTTTGGCTGTGAGTGGGGTGGTGGTTGGTGTTGCTATTGTTTCGGGAGTAGGTGTGGACGGGCTTGTTCCGCAGCAGGGCATCGTCAGGGAGCGGGTCCAGAGGAACAGAGGAGGAAGGCGGGGGGAGTGAGGGCCGGTAGGAAAACATATCATCATCGTCGTCGAAATCCATGGTCCGATCTGATAAAGGACACACGAAATATGTCCGTTTTACAGATTTATTTAAAGATGCTTCTAGCTGAAAGATATTTCTAGAGATACTTTTGAATATCACTGTGGAGAGGAATCTTCTCTTCTTTAAAAAAAAAACTTCTCTACATGAAAAACGTCTAGCCTTGCACTTCTTTGTCCTCAAAGTAAAGCAACAGGTTAAAAAAGGTGATACTTTAGATTTTGATTCACATTTCAAACTTCACATTAGCCATAATACTGGATTTGCTTCTTCACGGCATGTAAGTCATTGCTAAAATGAAGGCCTTTATCTCTCAGACAGAAAAAAACACTCCATGGTTTTGTAACCTGTAAGATTACAGAGACATAATTTTCTCTGGACTTCATAAAACAATAAACAGTCACCATTAACATATTTAAACTGCAGCAGCACAATTTTAACTAATCCTCTACAAATTAAATCTGCTTTGAATTTTGTTTGCCTTTCATTAACAGTCCTTCTGGGATCAAAAGGATATTTCAAGAATTTTGTTCAAAAATGAGATTTCGACCATTTGGGGAAAAAAACTTCTACAAAATGTCTGATAACACATCGCTGCAACATCCGGCGGTTCATCTTAAACAAAATGTATGAGACTGAAGGCTTGATGAACCTTTCCAGACTGAAGCTTCTATTGCTGATCTTGTTAAAGAAATTCTGGATGAAAATACAAGCTGCAGCAACACTGGAATATCCGTGGTTACAATGAACGCATCTTAAAAGTTACTATGGCTTTTATACAAAAGCTGCCAAAGCATGTGCATTAAGTTTTCTCCTGAATAAAGAACATAAAAAACAGATGGTAACTACAAAATGACAGGTTAGTAACCAACAATCTACAGCAATCTAGACATCATGGGGATTTTCAGCATTGCTTGGCGTAAACCGCCTGATGTTTAAAACTAGATTCTTACCTCCATCTTCAGCCATGTCAAACTCAAAGTCAGGAGAGGAGTGGAAAGGATCACCTGGAAAACAGCAACATCACATCAACATGTAACCAGGTTTATCAAATGCGTGTACTTATACAATATATTAGTAAACACAAGTATTTATTTTTGAACACCACACAATAAAGCTGCATTGATTTCTGACCACTAGATGGCACTGAGAGCTAAAACTCTATAAACAGTCAGTCCTGTTCCTGGGTTCACAGTCGATTGCCTGTATAAAACTGAAAGTTAAATTGTGTTTTTGGGACGGAAAAGATGCACGACACTCTCACAAGACTCTTTTTGGATTACTTTGATTATTTTGTCTCGGAGCTGCAATTTGAAAATGCGGTGAAACTGCAGACTTGCAGCTACAAGCTGGCACTGTTTTGAATCAACTTTTTCTGTGGCTACAGTGCTGACTACAGCGCTGACTGCAGCCACAGAGGCACTTGTGACAATGATCTGAAATTTGTATACGGAATCTGCAGAAAGTGACATTTCAGACACTTTGAATGAAGCTAAAGTGGCAATAATATAGATATTCATGGGATCACAGTGGGCAATTGTCTCAACCTTTACTGTACATAGATGATATGTCACTGCTGCTAATTCAACCAGAAAAGTCTATACCCACCTTACAAAAACTGTATTGAGGAATTCACATTATTATCTGGATATCGTGTTAACTGGGATAAATCAGAGGCAAAGCCCATATCGGGTTATTGCTCATCCACCTTGTTTCATCAGTGGAAGCTTTGCTGGTCCTCGAAAGGTATCAGATACCTGGGCATTCAAATAACTCCCAATTAAAAAGATATTGTAAGAGAAAATATCAATCCACTTCTTCCGAAAATGAAATCTGATTTCAGTAGGTGGACCAAAATCCATCTTTTGCTTTGGGGGGAAAATACACTCTGTTAAAATGATGACTGTACCTGTGATTTATTACATATTATCCCACCATCCTCTGAATATTCCTGACTCCTGCTTCATAGCTTTTGACAGTCTTATTTTAGATTTTCTTTGGGGCAACTCACAACACCGTTTAGGAATAAAGAAATATAAAGAAGGGGGGATTCTCTCTGCCCAATTTCAAATGGTACTATTACGCTATCAATATAAAGTATATAAGAACATGGCTACCACATAGTGGGGCAAGAGGCAAACTAAGCTTGTTCCAGATCGAAAGTTAAGTTAGTGGTGGGCTATCTCCCTGGTCGAAGCTATTTGGCACAGAGTTGCTACAACAGAAAGATCATCGCGTTATCACTCACACTATTACAGGAACAATTATGTGACTCCTTGCTTAAGGTCAGGAAACACTGGACGAGTGACCCGATTTGAGCCCCGATTTGACGAGTCACCATGGCATTTTTGAAACATATAATTATGCATTACCAATAAAATAATTTAGTCTCACTAAATGTAAATGGTTTAAATAACCCAAAAGGAGCAACATGATAGCTAAAATGAAAAGACCCGACATTTTCGGGTTGGGTCGGGCCTAAAATTTACGTGAATTGGGCGGGTCGGGTCGGGTCGGACTTCGGGTTCTGTGGGGGATTTTTTTTAAAATTAAAAAATAGAATTATGTGTTGTGTTATTGATTATGACGTTTCATTTTTATGTGACTGGTGGAGAGAGTGAGAGACTGGATTGGATTTGGAGGCTAAACTTTCAGTGACAGACAGACAACCAGCTGTGTGAGCGCAGCGCAAACAAGTGAGAGAGAGTTGCAGCAGTATCCCGCTGTGCTGGCAGACTCTGCAGAGTCATAAATCAGACAGTGACAGAGTGGCCAATTTCTCCACCAATTTAGCCATTCAGAGTGATATTTAGTTTGTAGTTTGCCAGTATTTATTTTGTTTACAAGACTGCACTGCTGCTGGCCTATATATTTTTAATAAAGTGTTGGATTATTATGGAGTTAAAGTATCGTTTGCTGTGTGATATCTGATACATTGCTTAATATTCAATCAATAATAATGACTTAGGAAGAACAAAGATTCAAACAAAGCCTTTATAGTATTTATTTATTCCCAATACTGTCCGACTGAAGACGTGCAGAGTTCTGCTGGCCCTGGAGGACAAGAGGTGAGTCGGAAACTCAGAATGATGTTATGTAGGCTCAGGGGTTAGAATAAAATCTCTAATTTATACAGCGCTTTTCTGAGTACCCAAAGACACTTTACAACAGAGAAGTAGAGAACGGAGAAATTAATAGCCTACTTTTATGTTTTATGAACAACTGAACATTTGAAGCTGCCTTTTGCCAACTATTATGTCCGTTCTCTCACTGCTACTAGAATTTGAGCCACCGGCGCTGCTAAATAATGGCGAATTTGGCGATTTTTTTTCTTTTTTCAGGCTTTATCGGGCTGTCAGGCCTAAAGTTCGGCTAATTGGTCGGGTAGGGTAGGGCCTCGGGCTGGCCCAGTCGGGCCTGGTTCGGGTCAGGTCTTAATTTTCGGCCCGATGAGAACTCTACCTTCTACAGGAAAATATTTAGTTTGATTGCATCAGAATCACATGGGATTCTAGTGGCTTGTGGGGATTACAACTTTTTGCTTCGTTCCTCAGACACAACAAATAGGCAGAAATAGAAGAACCCGATAAGTAAAGGTATAAATAGAATGCTAGCAGATTTGGGACTGATGGATGCATGGCATGCCATGCATGGAACTACCCCAGGGTACACTTTTTATTCTGCTCGTCATGCAGTTTATTCAAGATTAGATTATTTTTTTATGTTCAAAAGAGAACTGCACAGATTAAAAGAATGCAGTATGGGCCAGAGGGACCTCTCAGACCATTCAGGAGTTTAACACTGCATTTAGACGGTAGTCTGCGAAAAACACTGTGGAGGCTAAACACTGGCATGTTGAATGATCCTGCCTTTAGAGATACAATATAGTCAGATCTAAGCAATTATTTACAGGATAATGACAAGGGAGACGTAAACCCCTGTATATTGCCTGGAGATTGAGAAAACAACAAGCTGAAAACACTATTCATAGAATAAGAGACCCAATAACGTAATAGTTTGAATAGTATACAAAAAGTTTTCGAAACATATTATAGAACCCTATACACACACCAAGACCAGGCAAATAGACTCACAGTTGTTGAGTCATTTTTTTAGGATTTCCTTTACTTAGTTCTACATAGATTTGGTGTTATACGACAGGAGGTGCGATTAAGGGGGATAATGATAGGAAGAGAGGAGTACAAAATAGGTCTATATGTGGAAGATGTGCTTGTCACAATCAAGGATGTAGGATCAGGTCTCCCTCTGCTGATGGAAATGTTGAAAACATATGGAACTTATTCAGGGTTTGTTCTTAATGTACATAAAACACAGGTCCTGACATTTAACTACAGTCGTACACAGGAATTCATTGCAACCTATAACTTTAACTGGTATTCATCTTTATTTAAAATATTTAGGGGTAAACATACCTAATAAAGCTGCAACGATTACACGGGGAAATCGAGTAATTTGATTACAGGATTCGAGGATTCATTTTCGCTTATTTTGTTCAAGTAATCACTTGCGTTCCGCTCCGGGGATTGTGTTCTACACAGACTGTAAACAGTGACGCACACGACGCAGAGTCAAAAAGTTGGTGCTATGGCAGAGAGCGAAGAGACTGCCCACAAAAGGCAGAAAATGTCCAAAGTTTGGGATCACTTCAAACTTAAAAAAAAAAAAAAAAAACACAAGAATATCGTGCAATGCGTGTACTGCAAAGTTGAACTGGCCTACCACAACAGCATTCCGTCGATGCTTCAGGATCTGAACAGAAAGCATCCATTTGTGAACAAGACCAGCTCATCCGAAGCCAGCACAAACCCGTCTTCCACTCAACATTAGCCTAACATAAATGTTTGCCGATTTAACGTGATTGCTAACTGAGAATCACAGCAGCGCTAGTTAGAATGTATGCATTTGTGGTAGTCTAATAACGCAAGTCTCGATGACAAAAGGTACAGGCTAGTCCAAATGTTGTGGGAAAAGAAAGCAGTGCAGGAGAATAGCCAAGACACAAACCCACACACACCAACACACATACACACACCTTAACTCAAACATCAAAATGGCCCCAGTAAATTTTAAATGCTGCACATGAACACATCTTCTAGGCTATTGCTTAAAGCAGATATGTAATTAGTTGGATTTTAAGTGAGCAGGGCTAGATGGCAGTATGACCTTGTGCGTTATGTTCATTTCTTTTCGTTCTGTCTGTTTTCCCAGTACATCTTGGCAGCGGATGGACAGCTTTGTCCGGACTGCACCGCACTGCACTGTTGAAGAAGCTGCAGCGCTGACTGAGAGCATTTTAAACATGCTAATAACAGATATGCGCCCACTCTCCATGGTGGAAGACAAAGGCTTTCAAAACATGATTTCTATTTTCAATCCTAAATATAACCTACCATCTACAACGCACTTCACTAGCTTGATGGAGACAAAATATACAATTTTTTGGGCATTTATTTATTAATAAAAACGCATAATATGGTTTTTAACTATATTATATCAACTCACAGGTGTGTTTGATAAGTAATTTACATTTTTAAAATAATAATAATAATTTAACATGTTATATTATTGGAGTAAATCCCCCCTGTAAAGGCTGTAAAGTCTACTCCGCCTCCAGAGGACCGGCCACTGTCAGTATCCACAGTGGATGTGAGGAAAGTCCTGCTGAAAGTGAATATGAGTAAAGCTGCTGGGCCTGACAACATCCCTGGCCGTGTCCTAAAAACATGTGCCAACCAGCTAGTAGATGTCATTACTGACATTTTCAACATATCACTGTCACAGGAGACTGTTCCCACCTGCTTCAAGACAGCCACCATCATCCCTGTGCCTAAAAAGTCTGCAGTGTCTAATCTAAATGACTACCGCCCTGTGGCACTCACCCCCATCCTGATGAAGTGCTTTGAGAAACTGGTTCTCCAGCACATAAAGAACAGCATCCCTGCCAGTCTGGACCCTCAGCAGTTTGCATTCAGAACCAACAGATCCACAGAGGATGCCATCTCCACTGCTCTCCACTCAGTCTTCACTCACCTTGAGAAAAGCAGCACCTACACCAGAATGCTGTTTGTTGATTTCAGCTCAGCTTTCACCACAATCTCCCCCATGAAGCTGATTGGAAAACTGAACACTCTGGGCATCAGTACCACTCTCTGCAACTGGATACTGGACTTCCTCACAAACAGACCCCAGTCAGTTCGGATTGGCAGTCTCTCCTCCTCCACTCTAGTGCTCAACACCGGAGCGCCCCAGGGCTGTGTGCTCAGCCCCCTCCTGTTCACGCTGTACACCCATGACTGCAACCCCCGACATGGAGAGAACTCTATTGTGAAGTTTGCGGATGACACCACCATCATCGGCCGGATTTCCAACAATGATGAGTTTTCATATCGGGAGGAAATCAACCATCTTGCAGAATGGTGCACAGAAAACAACCTACTGCTCAACGTCAGCAAAACCAAAGAGCTGATAGTTGATTTTAGAAAAAAGGAGGCAAAGACACACAACCCTGTCTACATCAATGGAGCTGAGGTGGAGCAAGTGAGCAGTTTTAAGTTCCTGGGAATCAACATCATATGGAACCTGTCATGGACTTCACATATCTCTGCACTGGTTAAAAAAAAGCTCAGAAACAGCTGTATTTCTTAAGGAAACTTAAGAAAGCAAAATTCCCACGCCAAGTTCTTGTCAACTTCTACAAAGGAGCGACTGAAAGCATCCTGACAATGGAAACATCACAAACTGGCATGGGATGTGCACGGCCCAGGACAGGAAGACTCTGCAACGAGTGATTAAATCTGCCAAAAACATCATTGGCACCCATCTACCAAGCATCAGTGATATTGGGGAGGTGAGGTGCCTGTGCAGAGCCAAAAGGATCCTAAAAGACAACACCCACCCCAGCCACAGCCTGTTCACCCTGCTGCCATCAGGCAAAAGATACAGAAGTATTCGCTGCCGTACCACCAGACTACAGAGCAGCTTCTTCCCTCAGGCTGTGAGACTACTAAATGCACCATCTGCACTCCTCCATGTTTAAAAATTGTATTTTTTATACAATCAATTAATCAATCAAGAGGGAACCACACTTTAATTTCATTATACAACCTGTTGTATGATGACCAATAAACTTCCTTGTATCCTTGTGTGTGTGAATGAACGCATGGAAAACACAGTCATCCTCCACTAATTCCCTGACCTGGAGAGACTTCTGTTGGAAAAAAAAAAAAAAACAGATCCACTTCTTAATTATTCCTAAACAGAAATCCAAACAAACCGGTACACAGCTATGCTATGAGCGAATGTGGTGGGACTATGGTTGATCATGCACATTTTTTCTGGTCTTGCCCAGCCATTCAATCCTTCTGGAAGGAAGTTGCAATTATTATTTCAAAGACTCTTGGTTTTGACATTGATGCAACTTTTATATTCCTTTATTTGGGTCATATACACGCTGACATGGACACAGATGACTCTTATCTCCTTAAGATCTTGCTGGCAGGTAGTAAGAAGGTCACTACAAAAAACTGGCCTCAGAAAAACTATCCTGTTGCTGACCTGTTTGTTAGCACTGTTAAAAAGCTGCATCTTCTTTTCCTTAAGACTCCAAAAAGAATTGGGAGAAAAAAGGTGGAGGAAATGGTTAGCATATTTGAACAGTGTAACAGATCTCGCATAATTGATGTATGTTTCTATTTTCTTACTGTACCTTCACTATCTTGAAGACATTTTGTTGTTTTTTATACTGACTGTCCCATGACCATCTCTGACCTTTGACCTCTTTTTTTGTCTGTGTGTGTGAGATTGTGTCTTTCTTTTGTTTTTTTTTGAAGAAATTGAAAATTCATGAATAAAGAGTAAACAAAAAAAAAAAAAAAGAAGAAGAAGTTCATACTTTGTCATAATGGGCAATAGGTTTATCCAACTGAAAATAATACACAGGTGGCATCGGACACTACAACAACTTAAAGGGTTTAAATGGAACCTTTTACCAGTAGTCTCTTGCGGGAAATGTGAAGGAAATGGTGCCTATATACTACATATTTTGGACATGTCCAACACTTAAGGACTCGGGGAAAAATATTCAAGAGATTGTTTTGAGGTCCTGCACAAAAAATTCCAAATTTCCACAAAACTGTCTATCTTGGGCTCAACCACCAAGCTCCAGGACTCTGACTTCTCCTCCTTCAAAAAGAGATGGATTATTTTGGCTCTTACAAAGGCTAAATGGATATTACCGAGACACTGGAGAAAGAAACACCCACCTCACTACGAATAATGGACTACAACAATCGCTCAGTTGGGTGTTTATGAGAGAGTAACCTGCTCTCTGCGAAATAAACTTGACCAATACATGATTACGTGGGGCCCTTTCACCAACTGGTTATCTGTAACCCAGTGGTCAACTTAGTGTATTAAATGGATGTGTTTGTTTATTCTTAGATGAAATGTCAGTGTGGTGGTGGTCTGTTGTGGGTGGGTGTCTGTGTGCGTGTGTGTATTTTTTTTACCCTGACCCCCTTTTGTGAGTGGAGGTTTTCAGTTTTGATTAAAGTGAACTGATTCATGTCTGTCCTGTTTCTGTTTTAACATTGCAATAAAATGTTCATTACAAAACAAATAATGCAATTAACTGGGCTGTTGTCCTCTTAACCCTAACCCTAACCCTAACCCTAACACTTCATCTACTAACACAACATTTACATGGTGGACAACTGTATGCAGAAAATACTTTTTTTACAGTAAAATTGACCATTTGCATAATAAGTAAATACATTTATAACCAGACTGGATGTTAATCAAACCACCTGGATACTGGATATCAGATTGGTGCATCCACCAGTGGTGTCTGGAAATATTTTGATACCAATATCCAAACATTTAAAACAGTCTACAAGCCACTTTGGCAGATAACCAGCCACCATTATCTTCTATGTTTCTAACAATCTAGCTGGCTTTTGAAATAGCTCAAATGGTGACAAATGACTAACTTGATGGAAAAAAACTACATTCCTGTGTCTTGGCTGCAGCTCTGCTTACCGCTGAGGTCTTTCTCAGGCGAGGAGAGAGGAGAGAGGTCAAAGGAGGCTCCCCCTGGCAGAGGCAGCGAGCTGGTGTCTGTCATGTTGAGGTAGGAGAAGGCGGTGGGGGGTGGGACTTTACGTCGACATTTTGCCATCTCTTCATCATCCTCGCCAAAGTCGAGATCACTGTCGATGTCTGGGGACCAAAGATAAAACCATGAAAACCTTTCCTCTTTTCCCTTTCCATGTTCTTGCTCTACCTCTTCTATTTTAGCATTGTTTTCAAAATAAAATCCTGTAACTGCTAACATCTGTCTCGCTTCTGCGCCACTCTCAAACACAGTCTTTTACCTATCTAATCAATGAAGTTATATGTCTTAGAAGACGTTTCACCCCTTATACAAGTGGCTTCATCAGTTCATTCACTAGACTAGACTGGTTAGTCTGGTTAGTCAGTGTATCATGTGAAAATAAATGTCTAAAACAATTCCAGGTTTTTCATGCATCTGGTTATTTCGAGGAGTCTTTTCCTTTAATACCAATGAGAAAGACAAAACAAAAAGAGAAAAAAAACCAAATGGGACGAAAACACTGCAGGGATTAAAGCAAAAGAAATATTTTGACTGAAATTTTTTTTCAGGCCAGTTCATATTCCCCTGCAATGCGCTGCACCGCGCTTTAAGAATGGCCCCTTTTCTGCCGTGCGATCGCTTCCCAATGCATCTCCATTTGTTTTTCACAGTTTGATCTATTTTTGAAATGTCAGAGCCTTCCTTCACTATCAATGCGTCCATGTTGGCATGTGGAAATTTACGGGAATCTTCTTCGTGTTAAAGATAAATGACCAATCGCAAAAGTCGGCGACAGCAGCTGTAGTAACCATCTCCCGACGAATATTTAATTCTCTGTGCAGTAACACTGCACCTTCATCCACGGGATCGTTGTGGAAAGGACATGCCATGTTTGTGAAAAAGTCGCCACCTAACTACTAATGGACTTCTAATAAATGCCTACTGACTGTTTTTTTTTTTAAAATTATTATTATTATTTTTTTAATAACAGACGGCAGAACTAATATGCCACGCCAAAACTCGCCTGCTGACTGAATGAATGAGGAAGTTAAATACCGTCCTTGCGTTCCAAATCACATACTTATACTTTTTACTTTTAGTATGTACTGCAGCTGCCCTTACAAAGTATGTAGTTTAGTATGAAATATGCATGCATATGCATACTATAGGGACACACTACATACATCGTCCCTGAAGTCCACCCCTCTTGCTCACTTCCGCCGCCATCTGTAGCGCCACATTTGAATGTTGTTGTCAAAATGCCGGTGCTGTTTCATACTGCACTGTCATCTGTCATATTTCTGATCTTCTGTCTTCCTGTCGCTGCTGCTGTCACTGAACGAGTTTTGTGCTTTATGTGTGTCTTGTTGTCGTCCGTATGTGGGTGTGGCTTGTACACGCAACTCAGTCAGTCCGACGTAACGTCCGCTGCGCATAGGATTGTGGGTCAGAATGGCCAGAGCAGCATGATGAAATCCATACTGCGAAATCTGACCAGATGTAGTAGAACATCCTGGTACTCTTGGCATACTGCATCTGACATACTATGTATTGGGACATATTAAATCTTTTTTTCTCCTACTAAATAGTATGGTAGTATGAGTATTGGAACGCAGGGCGTGTGTGGCTGAAAGAGGGCGGACACATGAGAAAAACCTGGTCCTGACCAGGTTAGTTTCATGGAGTCTGTTACTGCGGTAACTGACCGAAAGCTTAAGTTACCTCCCTCTGTGAAACAGGCTAGAGTTACCCCTCTTTCTCTGCTTTGAGTTACCTCCCTTTGTGAAACGGAAAACTCAGAGTTTCCCTCATTTCAGGGTTAACAGACTCAGAGTTTTCACTAAACCTGCTTTGTGAAACGGAGCTCTGATTCTTCCCTGAGGGGCAGGGGTGAACCCGCCCTCCTCTGTTTCTGATTGGCTAATACCAAGGCTCTGGCTGGCTTTATTGGTTTACAGCGTCAGTTTAATGCCTAACATCATTTCATTGGATAGTCAAAACTGTACCACAACAAAATGCACGTGCAACTTTTTTTTTTTTTTTTTTGGTCTTTTTTTTCCCCCTCTTTTTCCAACTAACGGAAATCTGTCTAGAGACAGAGAACTTTAATCCCTGCACTCTGACAAAATTCAATTTCAGTGCAGTGTGGCCATCTAACCAGTAGTGGGCAGACAACAATTACAACTCAAGCTACTTCAGTGGTTCCCAAACCAGTCCTCAAGGCCCCCGTTCTGCAGGTTTTTGTTCCGTTGTTCTAATCTTGCACACCTGACCCAATTAAGGCCCATGCACTTTCATGCATGTCCTGTTCAGGTAGATCTGTTTCAGCCAATCAGCATGAAGCCCTTAAATGGATCAGGTGTGAAAGAGTAGAGCTGAAACAGGCCCTGCGTTCCAATACCCGTACTACCATACTATTTAGTATGCAAGAAAAAGAATTAGTATGTCCGAATACATAGTATGTCAGATGCAGTATGCCAAGAGTACCAGGATGTTCTACTACATCCGGTCAGATTTCAGCATGTTTCTATGGCCATTCTGACCAACAATCCTTTGCGCAGCGGAAGTTACGTGGCACTGACTGAGCTGCGTGTACAACCCACACCCACATATAAACACGGAATACAACATGACACAAATAACGCACTCACCTCGGTCAGTGACAGCAGACGTACACAACAAGCACGTGCATGTCTCTGGCGAGCTCTGGGAGAGGCAATTTGCTGCATCTCCGAAGTATGAAATAGCACCGGTATTTTGACAGCAAAATTCAAATGTGGCGCTACAGACGGCGGCAGAAGTGAGCAAGAGGGTCGGAGTTCAGGGATGATGTATGTAGTGTGTCCCAATAGGATGCATACACATGCATATTGCATACTACACTACATACTTTGTAAGGGCAGCTGCAGTACATGCTAAAAGTAAAAAGTAGAAGTATGCGATTTGGAACGCAGCCCCAAACTGCAGGTCAGGGGGTCCTTGAGGACTGGGTTGGGAACCACTGAACTACTTCTTTCAGATCCTGGGGAAAATGGTAGTGTGTTGACTAAAAATATCTGATTAAGCCTACTTACATTCAAGGCCTCAAAAGTCCTGGAAAAAATGTTAAACTCAGTCTTTATTTCAGATCTAAAGGTCTTACAAATGGTGTCACTAAAACTGCGAAATCATTTTCGCATTCATTCCATAGGCAAAGTCAGTTTCACATTTCTCTGTACTTTGCAGTCAAATCGAACAATTCCATTTTTTCCTTGTTGAAGCTTGCAGAAACACTGCACTTGGTGCCGCTAAATGCCAGCGTATGACATCATGTGTCCATGGATCCATGTTACACCCCACCTCTGTTTACCTGTTCCAGGACTCATCAGTAGTATCTTATGCACCATCCTTTCCACAGGGCCCAGATTCTTCTTCCTCAGGTTGCTCCCATTGGGGCCCCTCAGGGCTGCCATGCGCCGCTTTCCGTCACACTTGAGGTCTGCCCACTTCTTCATGATCTGACGCACCTGATAGAAAAAAGAAAAACATTTCCAGCAGAGGAGACGTAACCTTCGCATTTAACCTCTTACTGCTACTGATAACCCTGCTGCCACTCATTCTCCTGGAAGGAAAGTACTATTTTGTCCATAAGCCATGGTGGCTAAGAAATGTTTAACAATAAACACCATTTTCATTATTTTATGAGTCATTTTAAAATGATCTATATACCTGCAGTGGGGAGTTGACCTCATGGTATGAGGATTATCTATGAATAAAACATGGCCCAATGGTTAATTCACCTTCTCAGTTGTGGTGGAAGTACACTATATTACCAAAAGTATTCGCTCACCTGCCTTTACTCATACTATGAACTGAAGTGCCATCCCATTCCTAACCCGTAGAGTTCAATATGATGTCGGTCCACCTTTTGCAGCTATTACAGCTTCAACTCTTCTGGGAAGACTGTCCACAAGGTTGAGGAGAGTGTTTATAGGAATTTTTGACCATTCTTCCAAAAGCGCATTGGTGAGGTCACACACTGATGTTGGTCGAGAAGGCCTGGCTCTCAGTCTCCGCTCTAATTCATCCCAAAGGTGTTCTATCGGGTTCAGGTCAGGACTCTGTGCAGGCCAGTCAAGTTCATCCACACCAGACTCTGTCATCCATGTCTTTATGGACCTTGCTTTGTGCACTGGTGCACAGTCATGTTGGAAGAGGAAGGGGCCCGCTCCAAACTGTTCCCACAAGGTTGGGAGCATGGAATTGTCCAAAATGTTTTGGTATCCTGAAGCATTCAAAGTTCCTTTCACTGGAACTAAGGGGCCAAGCCCAGCTCCTGAAAACAACCCCACACCATAATTCCTCCTCCACCAAATTTCACAGTCGGCACAATGCAGTCTGAAATGTACCGTTCTCCTGGCAACCTCCAAACCCAGACTCGTCCATCAGATTGCCAGATGGAAAAGCGTGATTCATCACTCCAGAGAACGCGTCTCCACTGCTCTAGAGGCCAGTGGCGGCGTGCTTTACACCATTGCATCCGACGCTTTGCATTGCACTTGGTGATGTGTGGCTTGGCTGCAGCTGCTCGGCCATGGAAACCCATTCCATGAAGCTCTCTGCGTACTGTACTTGGGCTAATCTGAAGGTCACATGAAGTTTGTAGCTCTGTAGCAATTGACTGTGCAGAAAGTCGGCGACCTCTTTGCACTATGCGCTTCAGCATCCGCTGACCCCTCTCCGTCACTTTACGTGGCCTACCACTTCGTGGCTGAGTTGCTGTTGTTCCCAAACGCTTCCATTTTGTTATAATAGAGCTGACAGTTGACTGTGGAATATTTAGGAGCGAGGAAATTTCACGACTGGATTTGTTGCACAGGTGGCATCCTATGACAGTTCCACGCTGGAATTCACTGAGCTCCTGAGAGCGGCCCATTCTTTCACAAATGTCTTGTTTCACAGTCTGCATGCCTGAGTGCTTGATTTTATACACCTGTGGCCAGGCCAAGTGATTAGGACACCTGATTCTGATCATTTGAATGGGTGAGCGAATACTTTTGGTAATATAGTGTATGTTAGCTGAAGTAAAACATAACTCATGTGATGTGAATTGTGATGAGAAACAGAACACCAGTAATAAATTTCCTTTTTCACAGTAATTGATTCATTTATCTAATTATCTCATTTATTTGTCTCATTTCAGTGTGACCTGTACTGTTTGCAACCTGTGTGCAGATCAGCAACATTTTGTTTTGATAATTTCTGTTGATAATTTCTTTTAACATGGGGGAAAAAAGGTCTATGTCTTCTTACAGCACTTAGTGGGAAAATAAACCTCAGACTGCACTGATTGACAAAATGTGGCCTGTAATGTCCGATATTGATTTCAATAAAACTGAAAGTGAGTAAACGAACACTTGCTCAGATTCTACTGCTCTGGGGCCTCATTTATACAACTTTGCGTAGGATCCATACTAAAAGTGTACGTATGCCCAAAAGCCAAAAATAGCATACGCATAAAAAAACCCAGACTTATAAAACCATGCGTACGCACACCTGCAAGCAATTTCCCTTTATAAATCACAGACCACCTGAAAGTTTGCGGACAAGATTGCGTCTCATCCTCCGCCCACTACACGCCCACATTCAACCATAAATGGCCAATGCAAAGCACCTTATGAATATTGATGCGTATGTAAATGATCCAGCTGACCAATGGTGTGTTACAGTTAATCATGGCAACCTGGGAGAGAAAGGCGGAAAAAAACGGAATTTTACAGATCAGCCCTGCGTTCCAATACTCATACTATCATACTATTTAGTAGGGAAAAAAAGACTTAGTGTGTCCCAATACATAGTATGTCAGATGCAGTATGCCAAGAGTATCAGGATGTTCTACTATATCCGGTCAGATTTCGCAGTATGGATTTCAGCATGCTGCTCTGGCCATTCTGACCCACAATCCTTTGTGCAGCGGACGTTACGTCGCACTGACTGAGTTGCATGTACAGGCCACGCCCACATACGGACGACAACAAAACACACATATCACACAAAACTCGCTCAGTGACAGCAGAAGCGACACGAAGACAGAAGATAATAAATATGACAGAGGACAGCGCAGTATGAAACAGCAGTGGCATTTTGACAACAACATTCAAATGTGGCGCTACGGACGGTGGTGGAAGTGAGCGAGAGGGGTGGACTTCAGGGACGATGTATGTAGTGTGTCCCAATAGTATGCATATGCATGCATATTACATACTAAACTACATACTTTGTAAGGGCAGCTGCAGTACCTACTAAAAGTAAAAAGTATAAGTATGCGATTTGGAACGCAGGGACAGAAATCGAGGTGCCACTGTCACCTGCAGCCTGCAGGTGACAGTGGCTACTGGCAGGCTGGAGGCTGCAGGTTATAGCAGAGTGCATCAGTACGTCAGGCTTGATTGGTTGGAATTTCTACAATAAGTTTGTTTTTTGTTTTTTTTAAATTGACTTCCCAAGACGCCAGCAATTATGCACAGCGCCTGCCTGCAGTCTGTTCCCTACACAGCTGTGTGTCAGGATGAAGGAGTCATGTTTTGAGCCAGGCCATCGTGCCACTAAATTTGTCAGGTGCATGCTGGGGTCACATATGAGTTGTACATTAATGGAATGTGCATGTTTTCTATTAACACACACATTCATTGTCACATGGAGCCCTTATAGCAATATATGAGTGCAGTTAATTGCGCCGATCAAATTTGGAAAACCGGACACTGCTGCAAATTGCCTTTTATTGTTGGCCTGTCCTCCCACAGTGAAGGGAAATCTGATGTATCGACTCGACTGGTCACATTAACAATGCCATCCAAGACGGCAGGCATTAGTGTGCTCAGAGCCGGCTGCGATATCCCACACCTATGGATAATGTCACAGAATTATATTATTCCCAAAAGTGGCTTCAGGCAGAGAGTTGAACATTTTATTGTTGATAATATTAAACACATACCTGTCGGCCAATTTGCGCTGGTAAGAGCCGGTTGCCAGAAACCCCAGGGTTTTAACACCTGTAACTGAACAGGGACAGCGTGGTTCCACCGGGTCGGCCTCTCTAATAATGGACCCAGTTCAGCACACAGATCCAAAAGCATTGCTCTAGGGAATCTAAATCATTATGGGCCAGGAAATCTTCATGGTCTCTGAAAACTTGTTCCCTCCTGATCCTCCCATTTGCACAATGTTCCAGCAGTGCCAATGCATCCATCGCGCAACATTACGCATGAGTGTCACCACGGTATTTATATGTTTACAGCAATTAGACTGCTTGCCTCAAAACTTGTCACAATTTACATTTCAATCTGTGATATCCACCACCCTGGCATGATTTGAAGACGGAAGTGTGACAGGGGAACGCACTGTGCTGCAATTCTTTAAGGTCATTTGTGTAATTTGTCAACCAGTGATAATAATTTCATCAGTTACACTCATTACTATATATATATGTATATATGTATATATGTGTGTGTGTGTGTGTGTGTATATATATATATATATATATATATATATTTTTTTTTTTTTTTTTTTTTTTTTTTTAAATGCATGTTCCTTATGCAATAGTTATGGCTCAGTGGCGCGAGCACAAATATCACTGCTGTTTGGAATGTTTGTGATGAAGTGGATTTACAATTAACGTTTGATATGGAGTGTAAATAAATGTGTGAGACGAATCATGATGCAGTTTGGATTCAATTGGAGTCTCCAAGATGTGCGTAGGCTTACGGATGGTTCAGAATTTACGTGGAGGACTGCACATTTTTCCGTCAAGTTTTTTTTTTTTTTTAAATCACAACCTTTGCGTGGAAAGCGGCGTACGGCAATTTCAGGCCCTGTTTTGTGCGTATGCAATGTTTATAAATGAGGCCCCTGATCATTTTGATTTCAGTAAAACTGCAGAAACTGTCAGTTGCTGCTATACTGATAAAAAGCAAAGACCTAGGCCGTATGTGGAGAAAACTACTGTTTCCTGGGATGGAATAAAGTCATATATAACTGTATGTGACGGTACGTTGGGTAATAATTGTCATTTGAAAAAAAAGTTTGAAAAACAGAATGTAGCCAAAACATACTGACCACAGCTTCTACTATAAAAATAAAAATAATGATCATGTGAACAAACCTCTCTGCGATTCTCTCCCAGGTCGTTGATCTGCTCTGTGATTTCAGCCCAGGTCTGTTTCTTGGTCTCAGCTGACACACCATGGTTAAACTTCTCTGTAGACACGCAGGGACAGACAGAGAAAAAGAACAAAACAGGAAGATGATCATTATAAGGATCACTGAGGTGAAGGACTCTCGCTCCAAACCAAAGAACGTAAAAATGCAGCTATTTATTTGACATGGCCATAGGGAAACTCAGCAGTTCTTGTCATAATTTCAACATTTCTGAACCAACAGATACTGTTGTTACTCTAAAATTTAAATGCGCATCACTGTCTCCCCCTACTGGTTGACATCTGCATCCAGTGTGCAGTGCCAGACACCACTCATCTGCAACCAGCCTGCTCCAACCGTCCAGCGATAAAAGTAGCTCTGCTCATCATCATCATCATCCTTACAGTTCATCTTTATCCACATGCCTCTCTGTGCTTTATTGCTTGTTCTGCCAACTCTAGTAACAATGGAGCTACAAACTCTTTGGTGGCACAGTTTACATCAGTGTGTGCGAGGTGATGCCAAGCCAGCTTTCAGGGAGTCTTATATACAGATGGAGGGCATCTTTGGCCAGTCAGGTGTTGCTTTGTTCAGAGCTACTGGTGACATTTTCTGCATGAAACCCAGCTCACACTATGATCCCAGATGACTGAAACACTGACATTACTATCACACCTTTCTATTTCACATGCAAGGCTAGTAAGTTTTTCAAATGAGTCTGTATTGTGTTGAAAAAGTTAATTTTGCATAAGTTTATTTACATGCCAACAACACAGCATTAAATGCAAATTAATGGCTTGCAATAGCATGAAGAACAATTACATATAATACATTCTGAATGTAATTTCCCTTAAAATTGTCTGTTCCTCACTGGTTGCAACATCAGTTTTGGCCAGCAGATGTCATAGTTGGAAATTATACTCAACTTTGATTTTGGTTTCAATGCAAATAAAGACACAAATGACAAACTTTAAGCCTTTTTTTTCTGTTCTTTCTTGTGGCCCACAGCAGCTGCAAAGTACTGTGGGAAATCGGTCCATTCCTGTTGATGTGTAAATGAAAAACGTGCCACACAAAGAGACAGTAGTCACTGTGTTGCTACCAGCTGCTGCTGCTGCTGCTACATCCCATAGTGACGTGTTTAACACGTAGAATGATATCAAGTCCAGTTAGATACGTTAGTTTATAGCCAGACTTTGTCCTCCATTTCCAATATGATGTTCAATCATATTGGAGTGTATTCAATATATTTTTTGTACATGAATCCTTCATTTAGGACTGATCTACCTCAGAGTTCCCCCTGCCTTTAAGGTCTGCTAAAAATTTCATTAGTTTGGGTTTCGAGAGAGTGATATTAGTTTCCTGTGAAAGTCTAAACTCAGGTTCTCAAACCCCACATAACTACTGGTCTTCTCCCCTACCAGTTGCATTCACTAGGTGTAAAACACTTCAAAGTAGAGCTGTACCTATATGATCCTGAGTTAGCGGATTACAGAATTGTAGCAACATTTTACTGTTTGTTCAACTATTTAACTAATAAATTTAACTATAAGCAATGATTTTACACCTGTAGAACTTTCAATAGTGCAAATACCCCGGTGTGTATAGGTATACCATTACATATTCTCAATTTCTTATGTCCATATTGTCATAATATTACTGTAGGGATTATGCACACTTTTTCTTTCTCTTTTTCTTTCACAAATTACGAATGCATATTTTTTTTATATTTCTTATTATCCTTTTCTATTTCCTGTAATTTCATTTATGCTTACATACAGTACAGGCCAAAAGTTTGGACATACCTTCTCATTCAATGCGTTTTATTATTTTCATGACTATTTACATTGTAGATTCTAACTGAAGGAATCAAAACTATGAATGAACACATGTGGAGTTATGTACTTAAAAAAAGGGTAAAATAACTGAAAACATGTTTTATATTCTAGTTTCTTCAAAATAGCCACCCTTTGCTCTGATTACTGCTTTGCACACTCTTGGCATTCTCTCGATGAGCTTCAAGAGGTAGTCACCTGAAATGGTTTTCACTTCACAGGTGTGTCTTATCAGGGTTAATTAGTGGAATTTCTTGCTTTATCAATGGGGTTGGGACCATCAGTTGTGTTGTGCAGAAGTCAGGTTACTACACAGCCGACAGCCCTATTGGACAACTGTTAAAATTCATATTATGGCAAGAACCAATCAGCTAACTAAAGAAAAACGAGTGGCCATCATTACTTTAAGAAATTTGTGTCCAAACTTTTGGCCTGTACTGTACATATTTTGCTCTTGAGAATCTGGGCAACTGCCACTGACCCAATTCCCCCTTTGGGATCAATAAAGTATTTCTGCACCAACTGCAGCGGCCGATTGTCATGAATAAAATAAACTGCACACATGTAGAGGGAATTAGGACTTTTGGCAAACTCATGTCCTGTCTCTAGTCATGCTACAAACAAGATCCCAATGTTATATACCCAATTAAGCCTGGTGATGTGCCAATAGAGAAAAGGTCAAAGGGTCACCAAACATGAGACATTCACATAAAGGAGTGCAGTGTGATTCATCAGAGCTGAAATCTGTTCTTCTAAACCCACCTGGTCCTAATAAGGGTCTTTGGGAGCTGGTGCCTATCCCCGCTTGCATTGGGAATAAGGCAGGGAAACAACCTGGACAGGTCAGTCCATCATAGAGTGAACACACAAACACATTCACCCCTGTGGCCAATTTAGAGCCAGTCAAGTCACCTGACCTGCAAGTGTTTGGACTGTGGGAGGAACCAAGGTGAACACCGGGAGAACATGTAAAGGTTGAAATCTGAACCCAGCGGCTTCAGAACCACACACCTGCTACAAAGCACAACAGGTCAGATCAGGCAATGCTCAATCTCTCCTTTTGTTTGCTGTTGCATGTTGGACTGCATGTCATATTGCATCAAGTTGACTGTGAATTGGATGCATTATTTGAGAGAGTTGTTATTATAGCTGTATCTTTGTTTAAAGGTGAATGAGTTTTGTGATTTTGTTAAGATTTAATACGATGACCCTTAATTTCTGATTAATATTTTGATTTGTCTTTAAGCCCTTCAATCATCTGTAATAGTCAACTAATAAAGTGGAAAAGTAGAAATCCTTCAGAAAGACAATAAACTGCAGAATATCTCCCCTCTGGTCCTCATACTTTAACTGGTGTGCCAATGCAGAAGCTCTCTGAATATCTCTGCTACCACAATCAATTTTCTACAGGAACACACACACACACACACACACACACACACACACACACCGCCATCCTACTCACTGAGGATGATGTATCTGTTCCTCTTCACCTCTTCCAGGAGCAGTTTGATCTCTGTGAAGGAGAACCTGGGTTTGGACCTGGACCCTCCTCTTCCTCCCACCTTGTACTCTTCATCATCTTCCTCACGCCACACGCCTGACATGATGATTTCTGCTCTTCCTCCTGTCTCTTCCAGCCCACTATGGTCCAGTTGGGTGCAGAGTTTGGATCCACAGCCCTACAGGACTGCCTGGGCCAGATCCCCCACCCAGTCCAGTCCAGTTCAGCCTGGACTAAAAACACCTGTGTGACTGCAGGAGGCCAACAAAAGTGTGATGACAAAATCAAGAACTTAAATTATTTAACTCAAAAACAGAAAGTGAAGGAAAGGAGTCAAAACAACAGAGAGGTTAAGATAAACAATGGGTCCACCATGGTCTCTTACATTGCGGTCTTAATCAAGTTATTTTCAAAATAAAGGTTGCAGAATGAGAGCTAAGTTATGTGTTAATGCTCATAGAGAAGATACAAGAGATTGAAGATTTTAATTCCTGCACTACAATGCCAAATTTCACTATTTAATTACGTGCGGCTGAATAAACTTGTTAAATTTAGTGAAACTTCAATGACCCCAGCAGGAAATTGGGCCGCAGCAGCAGCAGTTCCTATAGGCATGGATACAGACTAAAACATTTTTAAAACAAAGAATAAGCATGCTGCAATATTATGTGCCTAATTGTAAGACAACAAAAGCATAATTTTGGGGTCTTCCTTGGTTGGCACTGGCAAACCTATAATTTAAATCAATATTACGTCAACGTCGACAACGTGACCCGGCCGAACCAATCAGCTGCGAGCTCACCACGTCTTTGTAGAGCTCAGCGATTCCTGCCCCCAGCTGCCGAAGAGCCGAGGGAGCAACCCACATATTCCGCCATCTCGGTTAGCATGATGGGCTGGTCGGCACGCCGTAAAAACATTGGTGTTATCTCTCTGGATGCGGATTTAATTCTGTGAACCAGCGGATGCCGAACCGAGGATGTACAGCGGGTGTCGAAGCCCCGGTGCTGCGTCTCTGTGACCCGCTCGGTTACGCAGAATACCGCCGTTGCTACGTGATTATCGGCGGCCGAAATAGAGGACGAAATGTCGGCTAGCTCCACCGCTGTATTCCTCGTTTCGTGCTGTTGCGGGAGTAAGACGCGTTTGTTCGCTACAGACAACGTGCACGCAATTCGTAAAACGAACTTACTCACGATGTGTGGTGTGAAAAGCAGAATATGGAGGAAATAACTACCAGTGTAAATGACGTTTTTTTTTTCTTTCTCCCCTCCTTCCTCCGTGGTTATCCCGAAACTTCGGAGAGACGAGAAGAACGAAACTGCGCAGGCGCCGCAGCGCGACATATTTTTTTTTTCCTCCCTAGAACGCGCAACATTTTCCAGAAACCAGCCTGCGGCGCGCCCCCAATTGTCCTAGTTACCAACCATGTGCACCAACCCAGTCCCACGCAAAAGAGTCAAACACCAAAAAAATAACGAATTATGCAAATTTAACTCGTATTTTTGGCATTTCATAAGAAAAAGTGATTACCTCCTCCAGCACGCCTACAGTCCCAACACATTCATACACCCAGTCATGACAACATTAATTAGTTAAAGGCCGCACCTTAACATTTCATGCAGTTTTATTATAAAAAAAAAAAAAAATTTCTCATGCAGTGTTTTGTATTCATAACAATAAAACAACAAAATGCACACTAATAAATGCATCTGGTTTCCAAACCTGCTATTTATGTAACAGGCATGGCGGCCTATATTTAGGTCAGCAAAAGGTCATCAGTTTCAGTGTATTATGACGTATACTATGAATAGTGCAACTCCAAATATGCAATATTATATGATCCATTTAGCTGAGGAAAATGGCCTTATCAGTCACATCATAATAGCAGTATGAATGTAAGAACCACTCTGGCAGCTAGAGGGGAAAATTGTACTGAAAAAAATGTAATTTAGCATAAAAGATACACAAAATGCAAAATAAAGTGCATCTTAATTCATCAGCATCATTTTAGGCAATGCGGGCAAATAAAAAACTGACTTATTCTTTTCTGACTTGATTGGGGAAAACAACTAGAAGTCATTTATTTCACCTCCATTTTATATCAACATGGAGAGAAAGAAGAAGAGGGAAGATGGAGAGAAAAGAGGGGGTAGGAAGAGACGCAGGTTTCACATTTGTCCGCTTGGTGTCACCACAGTTCTTCCTCTCAGCACAAATACGTGTTTCTTCCCATTGTGCAATACCCAGGTTTGCCTGTGAAGGGCGCCATCACTCAACTGTTCCAACCACTATTATGGAACATTTCAGAATTAAAGAGAGGGTGATTTGCACCATGATGTTAACATATACAAATACTCTGGTTGTGTGTGTGTGTGTGTGTGTGTGTGTGTATATGTATATATATGTATGTGTATGTGTGTGTGTGTATATATATATATATATATATATATATATATATATATATATATATGAAGAGCTCATACTTCCCTATTACCCTGCCAGAGCACTGCGCTCCAAAAAATGCAGGTTTATTGATAGTTCCCAAAATTTCTAAGACTAGAATGGGAGGCAGATCCTTCCAATTGTAGGCTCCACGTTTGTGGAACAAACTTCCTGTCTCAGTTCGGAGGGCAGATTCTCTCTCTAACTTCAAGAGTAGACTTAAGACCTTCCTTTTTGACGAAGCTTATAGTTAGGGCCATCCCAGGTTGCCCTGGACCAGCCCTTAGTTATGCTGCTATAGGCCTAGACTGTCGGGGGACTTCATATCATGCTCTGAGCATTTTCCTCTTTCCTAATCTTCCTCTTCCCTCTTCCTTTCTTCTTCTTCCTGTCCCCCTCTATAACCCCCCCCCCCACACACACACACACACACACTTTCCTCTTATCTAATCTTCCTCTTCCCTCTTTCTTTTTTCTTCTTCCTGTCCCCCTCTATAGTTTGTCCTTATCTCCCTGTCTCTGTCTCTTTGTCTCTCTCTCTCTCTCTCTCCCCTCCCCACCCAACCGGTAGAGGTAGATGACCGCCTGCCCTGAGTCTGGTTCTACCTGAGGGTTCTTCCCGTTAAAGGGGAGTTTTACCTTGCCACTGTTGCCAAGAGCATGCTCAGGAGGGAATCTGTTGGGTTTCTTTGTTTTCCTTTGTACTGTAATTCGTAGAGCGTGATCTTTACCTGCTATACCTGTAAAGCGTCATGATATAATAATCCTATAATGTAGAGACAATATTATAAAAATTGTCACAGCACAAGTCCCCATATTGGTATTACTGGAATGATACAGTGATAGCGTAAGAGATAAACAATGCATTTACTAACTGAATTTCACAGATACACAATGGCTCCCTGAAGGAATATTATAGCAGATTTCTGGTTATGGATACACTTATTTCAAAGATGGGTTTTCAGTCTGGGATTTAAGCCAAGATTGCATGTGAAAGGGGTGACAGTGGTACACATTGGCACACCATACAACAGCAATGGTAAATACTAGAATGCATGAGGCTTGAAAAACGGCAGTAAAACCAAAGTAGAAGAAGAACGGAGTCCTATCTCTTCATGAGGTTGTTGGCTTTCTGGTTTGCAGCGTCGATACGCGACACATTGAGGACGGCCTGCAGGAGGACAAACCAAACACGAGAATGTGTTAAAGAGAGTGATGCACTCATGCTTATGCTTATGTGTATGTGAAGTGTAACCCTAACCCTAACCCTAACCCTAGCCACCAAAGAATAGCTATATTGAATCTGTTTGTGGAAAAAAAAAAAAAAAAAACCTTGCTGACTTTGACGTGTTGCTTGGCACCGACATTATATCCCCTGTGTGGAACATGTTTCAGTGGCTTCTACTAATTAGTACGTTAGCGAGGAGTTTTGTGTGTGTGTGTGTGTGTGTGTGTGTGTGTGTGTGTGTGTGTGTGTGTGTGTATGTAGAGGCTCTATTGCCTCTATAACAGCCCATGTAAAAGCTAAACAGTCTAACAAACTGCCTCTGGATATCAGAATGGCAAGCTCACTTTTTATTTTTAAAAGGAAGCTAAAGACCTACTCCTTTAATCTGGCTATTTTTATTTTTTATTTTTTTATTTTTTGTATTTTTTATAACCTTGGTTTTTCAGTTTAATCATTGATATTTATTTTTATCCTGATGTTTATTTTATTTTTTTTATTTTTATTATATTTTATTGACTTATGTATTTGTTTTTGATATTATAGTTTTTATTGTTGCAGTTTTAATTATTGGTTTTCATATTTATTTTATCCTTGTGATTATTTTATTTTTAATTCAATTTATTGACCTATTGTTTTTATTGTAATTTCAATCACTGGTTTTTGTATTTATTTTTATCTTCTTATCTTTTTATTTGATTTTATTTTTTATTTGATTTTACTGACTTATTTGTTATTGACATGTTATAGTTTTCAGTGTTGTAATTTTCACTCTAGCATACTTTTTAATTGTTGTGTATTGTTTCAATTTTAATTTAATTTTATTTTTGTGTTCTTATAATCCTGCAATGTCAAGCACTATGGGCTGCATGTTTGTATGAAAGATGCAACATAAATAAAGCTTAATTGAGCTGGGTCATGATTTCCATATTGCTGCTGTCAAACGAAAACCTTTTATCTCCTTAATATAAACTTTTCAGAAACAAAGGTTGATGACTACATTTTTCAGTTTATGTAATCAGTTTTGTAAAGGTTTCACAACTCCAAGGCTTGTAGAACATTCTTAGCCCATCAGAGGAGCATTTAAATACTCTTTCTTTTTTTAAGTTAAAACATGAAAATCATAAAACTGATGATACAAAATATAATTTTCACTGGACAGCAACAGTAAAATTTCATGTATAGTTTACAAACTGCAAAGTGGTTATATGGCCTTGATTTTCTTGCTGTTTCACTGCAGAACACACATCACTTCACACACTTTCAAATACACACCCACTGAACAAATTTGCATTAACAGCTGTTTATGTATTGAGGCTTGCAGAAGTATTCATCCCCTTGGCATTGTCCCTATATTGTTGCCTTACATTATTTATTCCAGGTTCTTGGGAGCCTACCGCTTTGAAGATGCAAAATATTTTTATTGTGCAACAAACAAGAAATAAAACAAACAAACAAACAAACAAAAAACATAAAACTTGGAGCTCAATTCTGTGGCTTGAAGTAGACTGATACTCCACAGATACTCCAGTCTGCACTGTGGAGCTATCTAGCTCCTTCTCGGTTATCTGTGCTCTCTTTCTTGCCTCTATGATTGATGTCCTGTTTTTTATAATCAAACCCTGATCTGTACTTCTCCATAGCTTTGTCCCATTTGAAGAACTCCTTGGTCTTCATGATGCCCCTTGCTTTGTGGTGTTGCAGACTCTGAGGCCTTTCAGATCAGGGCCTGTATTCGGAAAACATTTTAAGGCTTCTAACTTGTCTATTTAAGAGAAACTCTTAAAAATTATGGGCGTGTCAGTCCTAATTTTAGGACTCTGATGTTTCTCTGCTAAGAGAATTTCACAAAGCGTCTTTGCGCTGAAAGTAGCCCCTAACCCTGTGACAGGTTAAGGGTAGTCAAGAGGACTCCTAAGTCACTAAGACCAACTCAGAAAGGACTGCAGCATGGCTGCCGCCGGTAATCTGCGTCATAATCGCGTCAATATTTTTGAAGCATTAAATGAGGCTGAGCTTTTAAGAAGATGTCACCCCTGCTCCAAACTTCCCTTCTATAATATCCTTCCTTTCATGTACAATTTGTGCAAGAAGGAGGAGTTTTTCTTGCGTCCAATTTGGCTTTATACATATTTTCTAATTATTTAACAAAATACAGATGTGCAAGAGGCTGCTGACAATTAGCTAAACATGTGGTTGATTGGTCTTTATACTGTTCTTTGTTTCATGTTCAATCAAAGAGGGCTACATTGTTCTTTGTTTCATGGTTAATCAGAGAAGGCTACATTATTAGGGCCCGAGCACTGGAACGGTGCAAAGCCCTATTGTATCTGCTTCGTTTTTTCCTTCTTCTTTAGGGCCCGAGAACTGGAACAGTGCGAAGCCCTATTGTATCTGCTTCGTTTTTTTCTTTCTTCTTATTATTATTACGCCCAAATAACGCTTAATTTGACCCCCTAAACATGTTCAAAAACCCACCAAATTCGGCACGCAGGCCAGGTCTGGCGAAAAATTTGATAAAATGGACAAACGGACCCCCTAAGTGCAAAAATGGGCTCGGTAGCGCCACCTAGGCACACAAAGGCAGCCGCTGCGGCCCACAGGAATGTGATAGAAACACCAAACCAATGCCGAAATGTAGGTCTCATCAAGCCCTACAAATCACGCGCCGACACCCCCCCTCTAAAACCAACAGGAAGTCTGCAATTTGCGTTGCAAAGTCACGTTCTCGCCCAAAATTCCGCTTTGCAGAAAATCTATCTCCTCCCAGGGCGTAAATGTCAGCGGCTTGAAAATTTAACAGATGACAGAGGACACAGTGCTGAACAAAAGTTGCTAAAGATTCCGTCATTACTCGATTCGTTTGGATTTTATAAGCCTTCAAAGTCGGAGTGGCCAAAACCAACGCCTCGTTTTTTCCCATGGAGTTTGGTGTGCAGAGGCTGACTTTTGGCACTAATTAAGCCCCTGGAGTCTAAAGTAAAAGTCTGACGGCTTTGAAAACTACGCAGATGGAAAGAGGACAAAAATTCCTACAAAAATATGTAGTTTTGATGTGGATTGGACCAAGTTTGTGGGAGCTGTGAAGAGTTTTCAAACATTTTTGACTCTGGTGTGCTCTGCTCTGCACTCTGCCTGGACATGTGACTCACTCTAGCTGCCTCAGGAATGCGCAATACACACCCATTGTAAGAGCTCAGAGGCAGCAGAAAACACTCTCAAACTAAAACTGCCATAACTAAAAAACGGTAAAAGATAGCAAAATCATGTAAATGGGAGATTTATAGATCCGAGTCTCGTGACTCGTTTAAGCTTTGAATCAAGTCTGTAACTCAAACGGTGACCGAGCTGTGACACCTCAAACAGGGGTGGGTTTTCTGGATTTCTCCATTGGATTGAATGAGGATTTCTCTGTCTGCCTGCATTTTGGTGTGATCACGCCACAGCTGCCAGTACTCGTGTCGGTCACACACTAGGACTTCCGCGGCCTTTCAAAATAAAAGCCCAAAACTCTTTCAAAATAAAAGCACCGAAAAATACCCTTAACACTGGCACAAACAGACGAATGTCTGCACTTCGACACGCGCGCCGTCCCCGACATACACGGGGGGGCGAGGGCCCGTCCAACGCTGCTTGCAGCTTTAATTGCTCTGTTTCTTTCTTCTCCTTTCTTCTTATTATTATTACGTCAAAATAAACCTTAATTTGACCCCCCCCCCCACAGTTTTCACTCCACATGCACAAATTCAGGTAAAGTAGTAGGAAAACTAGTTGTGCTTTGAAAAATGTAAAAACAAAAGCAAAGTAGCTTCAACTTTTTAAACGGTGACACTTAACGAGGCAGGAGTGCCAGCTCTCTCCCGCATAGACTCCCATTATATCTGGAACCCAGAATCTGGGGAGAGAGGGAGAAACACACACTTTTTGAACTCGCCGAATCTCGGACATTTTTGGGAGTTGAAACATAATTTTGACACAGTTTGAAAGCCCAAAGCGTAACCTTTCTCATGATACCTTTTATTTTCTGCTCGGAAACCGTGCGCCGCGGTTACTCTTCCAGCTTGCCCATGCAGTTTCCCCAGAAACTGCACAATTCTAGTTAATTATGTGACTTCTGAAGGTCTTTGTTGGGGCGTCATAGCAACGGGGGTGAATACATACAGTTGTGTTCAAAATAATAGCAGTGTGTGTAAAAAAGTGAGTAAAGTCCATAATTCTTATAATAGCTTTTATTTCCATACACACAAATGCATTGGGAACACTGCACATTCTATTCCAGATCAAAACATGAAGAAAAATGTATCAAATATGTTATTACTCTACAGAAAGTGAAGAAAAAGGAATATTAGGCTGTTCAAAAAAATAGCAGTGTCTGCATTTTTTTTTACAAACTCAAACATTTACTGTATAAACTGAAAAATGCTTGAAGATTTAGCTTTCCTGTGAATCACTGAACTAATATTTAGTCGTATAACCATGGTTTCTGAGAAATGCTTCACATCTGTATTGCATGGAGTCAGCCAGCTTCTGGCACCTGTGAACAGGTATTCCAGCTCAGGACGATTGGACTACATTCTACAATTCCTCTGCATTTCTTGGTTTTGCCTCAGAAACAGCATTTTTGATGTCACCGCACAAGTTTTGTATTGGATTAAGGTCCGGGTTTGGGCTGGTCACTCCACAACGTTAATCTTGTTGGTCTGGAACCAAGATGCTGCTCGCTTATTGGTGTGTTTGGGGTAGTTGTCTTGTTGAAACACCCATTTCAAGGGCATTGCCTCTTCAGCTTAAGGCAACATGACCTCTTCAAGTATTTTGATGTATTCAAACTGATCCATGATCCCTGGTATGCGATAAATAGGCCCGACACCATAGTATGAGAAACATCCCCGTATCATGATGCTGGTGCCACCATGCTTCACTGTCTTCACAGTGTACTGTGGCTTGAATTCAGTGTCTGGGGGTTGTCTGACAAACTGTCTGTGGCCCCTAGCCCCAAAAAGAGCAATCTTGCTTTCATCAGTCCACAAAATGTTGCGCCATTTCCCTTGAGGCCAGTCAATGTGTTCTTTGGCAAATTGTAACCTCTTCAGCACGTCGTTTTTGCAACAGTGAGACTTTGCGGGGGCTTCTTGCCCATAGCTTGGCTTCACATACGCCGCACAGGTAACTTTAGACCTTCTTTGTTCTCCCTGGAGCTGATCATTGGCTGAGTCTTTGCCATTTGGGCTATTCTTCAATCTATTCGAATGGTAGCTTTCTGTTTTCTTCCACGTGTAAAGGACCATATAGGCTAGATGGGATTTTGTGTTTGTTTACTTGAAATCAATAATAATATGGGATTGTTTCTGGGCATGTCTGTAATTTATTTTGTAACATTTTGAATGTGTTTTTTGTTTTTTGTTTTGAGTGACCTTTATGTGTGACCCGGAAGCTATTCACCTGTGCCATTTGAAATTTGTCCCGGTAGCTCCGTAGTTCACAGCTTTCAAGGCAGCCAGCAGGTGAACACCTCGTTTGGGCCTGCTGGCTTATTGTCACCTCGCACGCATTTCTTGCATTGTTGAGTTTCATCTTTTGCCTGTCTTCCATACATTTATGGCTGAAAGAAGGACTACGGTATTTAATATGTGCATTCCTTGGAGAGCGCAAGGAGGTATGTTTGATTGTTATGACTACATGTGTATAAATTTTAGCGTAGTGATTTTATTTATTTACATAATATTTTTGTGTGCTATTTGTGGGTGCGCTATTTTGTGAAATGTTTGCATATCTTTTTCAATGCAGTTTTCACGGTGTCGTATGAATTGGAGCTTGATTAATAAAGAGAACTACGCATCAGTTGAGACTCTCAGTCGTTTTTACTCCGGGGGACTGCTACACTACGTCTTTCTGGTTTTGGTTGCCATTTTAAAGCATCTGAGATCATTTTAGCTGAGCAGCCTATCATTTTCTGCACTTCTTTATATGTTTTCCCCTCTCCAATCAACTTTTTAATCAAAGTACGCTGTTCATCTGAACAATATCTGGAACGACCCATTCTACTCAGATTTTCAGAGAAATGCACTATAACCAGCATGTACAACATTTGCTGCCTTCGTCCTTGAATAAGGGCCACCTGTTTGACACCTGTTTTTTCACAGAATGAATGACCTCTCTAATTGAACTCCACACTGCTATTATTTTGAACACGCCCCTTTCAATTAATGATTCAGTTACACAGAATCAGCAGCATGCAAGTCATGACTGTTGGATCTGTTGGTTTTCTATTACTCTACTGCACCTACTAGTAAATTATTTGCCATGTAGGAATATAATTTCTACCAAAAACAGTGATTGATGTGGTTAGTGATGTTGAACTGCTATTATTTTGAACACAACTGTATATACCCACCACTTTTCAGTTTTTAATTTTTTAGGTCCATTACATAAATTTCAAATAAAAATCCATTTAAATTACAGGCTATAATGCAACAAAATAGGAACATGCCAAGGGGGTGAATACTTTTCGCCACTGTATTACTTATATATATATGACAATTTGTTTATTACTTGATCATAGCCAAAAAGAACTTGGGCTGTATGAGAGCTGAACATATCAATGTCTGGTGCTTGGTGGGCTCGATATGAACCAATCTGAAAAAAATTTGTGTGGGCCTTGGACCTCCTTGCCACTCCAGGATGGGTGACAGTGATTAGTAGCTGATTTAGCATACCTGCTCTGCACCACAGCTGATAAATCAGTGCAGGCACTGCCTGGTAACTCACACTGATGAAGGCCGGATGGCCGAAAGCGCTCTGTGCAAATGCTTGTAAAAGCCTAAATAAAAGATTTTAACTAGCCGATGGACAGACCTGTGTACGACCCACAACTTCTTCCTTTCTGTGATTTTTGCATGGACTGCACACCAGGAGTGTAAGTGGCAACCCTGTACGCTGTTTGTCAACACAAACTGCCTCAGACAGCACAACAGCCTTTTAATTTATAATCCAGTTCCATTCTGTTGACATCAAAAACAAGAAGCTTCTCGCCTGCATAGTCAACACCTGCTTCAAAATAAAAGGCCACCAGCTTCAAAGCCTGACATCATAACATGAGCCAGCAAACATCCTAACTCACCCCATATCCTAACAGCTGGGCGATACAGACAAAATCAAATATCACCATATCTTTGACCAAATATCTTCATATCCATATTGTAGAAAGAAATCTACCCACAAGAGATTCATCAGGTAAAGACAAATCATAAAACAGCCAGTGCCGTCAAATAAGTTCAGAAAATTGCATTTCTTTTACTTCAATGCAGCAATTATAAACCTGGAAAAGACAACACTTATACCATATCACAATATTACAAGTTTCATATGAAAACATCGGTAAGATATACATTAAATGAATGCCCAGCCCTTTTTTATCTGTTTTATATGCTTTTATGTTACTGTGTGAGTGTTCTTATTCCTGCAATCTTGATTGCTTTCTCGGGGGTAAACAAAGTTTATTGAACTGAACTGATCTGAACTGAATTGTTCCTGAAAGGCTGACAGTTCAAATCCTCTGAATTCGGATATGTTGACATGATGGTTCCTCATTGGGCGTCTTTATATGGCAACACACAAAAATAACTAGAGCACGATATTTGGTGATGTCTGGTGATATTTGGTGACACACTGTGATTTTTTTTTTTTTTTTATTTGGTGACATATAATTGTGAATAATCCCCTCAACAAACAGAAAACATCCCTGTGTTGTTTTCCTCTAAAGGCTCCATTCATTACCTATGAAAATGCTTCATGGACTGGTGTTCATTGTGGTGTGTGCTTTTATGTTGAAGTAATGTTACAGCCCTAGTTTTTCAATTTAATCATTGGTTTTCATATTTATTTTTAATCCTTATATATTTATATAATATAAAATATACAAATATAATACATTACATTATATTTTATTTATTTTATTGCGTTTTTATTTGTTTTAAATCTTTACAGTTTTTATTGTTAAAATTTTTAATCTGGCACAATTTTTTATTGTTGTTTATTGAATCTGTTTATTAAACCTACACTATAAAGAAGCAGATGTCATTTCAACACATTTCTGTCTTTTTATGTGTCTGTGTGTCGCAGATGTGTTAAAATGACACATTGTTTTTTTCTGTGTACTTGACTTGTACGAACCTTGCCCCGTACGCGGTCAATCTGGATGTTTTGCATGTCGATCTCGTTGCCCATGTCCAGAGCCATGCTCTTCAGATTCCCGATGATGCTGCCAACATGAGTCAAGTTCTCCTCCATCTCATCCTCACGGGCATCGTTAGTCACCCTGAGGAGAGAGGAATGAAATGAAATACAGAGGGAGGAAGACAGTCTAACTCAGATTATAAAGCTGTCAATTAAATCTAAATCTACAGCCGTATGTGTGTGTGTGTGTGCATGACGCGCGTGTGTCTTTGTATGAATGGGAGAGAGAGAGTGTGTGCAAATGACATCCACTGTTTGGCCAGCTGCTTGTGTGACTGGTGATACATGTCAGTCTGTTGTGATAGAGAGCAAACACACACACACATTACCCCCCCACCCCCGCAAACACACACACACCTCCGTATGTGTCCTCCACTCATGATCATTTGCTCCCTCTCATCAACGACACGGGATGAAGGTGGCTGATTGGACACCACGCCGTCCTGACTGGAGGCTCCGCCCCAAACCGCCCTGTACGTGCCGCTCTCCTCAAAAGCCTTCAGTCTGGGAGAGAGACAGACAGACAGAGAGAGACAGACAGAGAGAGAGAGAGAGGGAGAGAGAGAGAGAGAGAGAGAGAATGAATGAATGAATGAATGAATGAGAATGAATACATGGTTCCTTTATTTATGTTACCGTTTCGTGTGTTCAGCCTACTAAATGTTTCATTGCACCAGAACCAAACTGTACCCATACTGTTTCTGTCTATGATATCATTGTATACATATCATTATATATGTTTTGTTTTACACAGTAAGAAGCTTCACAGTACTATCACCAACCTGCTATGAGCCAGCTGTGTCTCCATCATGTCTGTTAATTAATTGTACATAAAACGTGGATCAGTCTGTTGTTCTGGTGTGTGTTGATCCATTCAGCTGACATTCTCAGCAAAAGTGACCAGTGTGATAAGGTTGATTTGTTTTCCTGATGTACCTTACTGTGACACAGTAAATTATCTTGCCTTTAGCCCCAGTCTCTACTCCAAAACATGAAGAGAGTCAGCTTAGTTAACCTGAGGCCTGTACCATAAAGCTGGATTTCGGCTTTGCGAGCTAACTTCAGGCTTAACCCTGGGTTTTCTGTACCATAAAGGTGGCTTACTTTTTATCGGTTTATGTTGCCACGGTAACATACGCTGAACACCTAACCTGCTCAGGAGCAGGTTAAGTTCAGGATAAGAGCTCAGCAGGTATAAAAGCCGCAGCCACTGACCAATCAGCTCTCTTGGAAAATGGCCTGCCCATTTGATGATAACCCAGTTGATCTAGGTGCACAACTTGTGCACCTTTTTTTCCAAGTTAGGCCGAGTATTTTTTCCCCTTTCTTCTTCTTCTTTTATAAAATTAAATCATTTTACTTAGACTTCTTATTTTAATTGTTTTTTTTCTCTCACATTTTTTTTTCAAGTTTGAAAAGAAGAAGGAATTCTTCTTGTTTTTTTTTTTTTTTTTTTTTTTAACTCATGACTCTACACTGTCCAACCAAAAATTGATCTTGTAGACTAATGTCGTGATTTTTAAAAATATTTTTGAAAATAAATTAGGGGAAATTAATTCAGAGGGTTAAATAAAAGTCTGATAAAATACACACCAGCCTCTGGGCTCCTTTAGGTTTCCACTAGTTTGCTCATATTTAGTATTTAGGGGGTCTGCCCTGAAAAGTCCACATGAGAGTTGATGCCAAATGTTTTACAGTCTTTAAGTGACAGTGGAATAATATTTTAACCAGCAGAATAAACACGAGGCGTCAGATGGTTTATAAAATGAAATATCAAAATCAGTTGAATCAAAGTGACGATTCTGACGAAACTCAAACTGAGGGCAGAGGTCCAGAGAGGGTCGACCCTCACTGAGAGGGCCAGTTCCTCTGCCGGAGTGTATGGCTGAGTGGGAGACACATTAATTTATTGAACACACCAATGTTACTGTAGTCAGATCTACTCGTGCCGTCATGGTGGGGAAGTAATATTATAATTGCACTAATTTACGCATTGACACAGTCGGCGATTTTTTGCCAGCATTCCTTGCAGCTCTTGGCAGCTGCATCTGTGTTGCTTTTTGTGTCATGCTAAAGAAAAAAATTTAAGTGTTATGTCCTGTCTCGTGATTTCCTGTTTTATTTTGAAATTTTACTTCTCTCTCGTTTCTGGTTACTTGCCCTTCCTCTTGTGTGTTGCCCTGGTCTGATTGTCTTCCCCGCCCTAATTGTTTCCACCTGTCCCCCATTACCTTATGTGTGTGTGTAATTGGGTGGATTGGGTGGAATAGGGTGGATTTTTTCTTGTCTGCGATTGGTCGTATGCAGCAAACACCACCCTATTTATGTGAGTGTGCACAGATCTAGATGGGAAAAGCCTGGGTTGAATTAGCAAGTTGATAGCCGGCTTTATGGTACCGAAAATCCGGAGTGCAGATGTCTGGTTAAGTGAAGCCAGATAACTATGAGAAAGCCCGGGTATGTTAATCCAGCTTTATGGTACAGGCCTCTGAACACTTAGTAGCTTACTAGCCAGTAGACTAATCATGTTACTGCTAACATGAGTGAACCGTTAGCCAGGTAACTGTTAGCCAACTAACTAGCTAGCAGGCAAATCATGTTACTGCTAACATGAGCAAACTGTCTGCTAGCTAGCTAACCAGCAGGATAATCATGTTACTGCTAACATGTTAGCCAACACTAGCATAGTTGAGCTAGTCTTAATTAGCCCTACAGTGATAACCACACTAATTGTATTTTTTTCCCCGCTGCAGGCCAGCACTCACATTACAACCAGAGCCCATCTACGACGCTAATTTAGTGACGGATCGTTCGCAAATGAACCGGCTCTAAGAGCCGACTCTTTGAAGTGAACGTCGGGAGCCGGCTCCTGATTGGGAGCCGAGCCAAAAGAGCTGGTTCTCTAAAAAGAGCCGGAATTCCCATCATTACTAGAAAACTCAGAACACAAGCATTACATTGGTGTAACATATGTACTGATTTTCAGTACATATGTTATGAAAACCCATTAGCTTTTATTTTGAAAGGTTTTATTTAGTTGAATGAAATCTGAATGAAATTAATTTAATTCAATTTTGTTAGGGGGGTAGAAATTACTGTAACGGTAATATAATAATTATAAACATTTTTTTTACTTAGCTTGACTTGCTTAGTTTTGACTCATTTCTTGTTAATTTGCTCATGGCCTGTTCCCCCATATTTCTGAAAGAAATCAAGTAAATTTGCTCAGGTTTCAAATACTTAAAACAAAACACAAGCACAGAGTGTGACACATTCTCTGTCAGCTGTAGACGGTGGGCTGAACACGTTTTTCGTGTTCGTGTTGATCGATCCCCATCGATAGAGTACACAGTTTTTTTCTGTGTAGCATTAGACAATTCTATAGAGTCTAGGAAAAATTGTTGGCAGCTCTGATTTAATCATATATTTTGACAAACTTGACTTTTAATTGTCGCTCTGCTCAGGCAAGTTGCGGGACAACTGAAGCTGACGAACCAATCTGATTGTAGCTTTTAGAATATGAACCAATGGCGCACGGCGCAAGTAGGGCCCCCAGTGTAAACACGCTAACCGTGAGGAAGCAGACTGACAGCTCATCTTATCTACTTCTTGTGTCAAAATCATACAGTCTATGGTCACAACAAACGACTACGTTTATAAATATGGTATAGAATCATCATCATCAACACATTTATGTAATATACAGTACAGGCCAAAAGTTTGGACACACCTTCTCATTCAATGCGTTTTCTTTATTTTCATGACTATTTACATAGTAGATTCTAACTGAAGGAATCAAAACTATGAATGAACACATGTGGAGTTATGTACTTAACAAAAAAAGGTGAAATAACTGAAAACATGTTTTATATTCTAGTTTCTTCAAAATAGCCACCCTTTGCTCTGATTACTGCTTTGCACACTCTTGGCATTCTCTCGATGAGCTTCAAGAGGTAGTCACCTGAAATGGTTTTCCAACAGTCTTGAAGGAGTTCCCAGAGGTGTTTAGCACTTGTTGGCCCCTTTGCCTTCACTCTGCGGTCCAGCTCACCCCAAACCATCTGGATTGGGTTCAGGTCCGGTGACTGTGGAGGCCAGGTCATCTGCCGCAGCACTCCATCACTCTCCTTCTTGGTCAAATAGCCCTTACACAGCCTGGAGGTGTGTTTGGGCTCATTGTCCTGTTGAAAAATAAATGATCGTCCAACTAAACGCAAACCGGATGGCATGGCATGTCGCTGCAGGATGCTGTGGTAGCCATGCTGGTTCAGTGTGCCTTCAATTTTGAATAAATCCCCAACAGTGTCACCAGCAAAACACCCCCACACCATCACACCTCCTCTTCCATGCTTCACAGTGGGAACCAGGCATGTGGAATCCATCCGATCACCTTTTCTGCGTCTCACAAAGACACGGCGGTTGGAACCAAAGATCTCAAATTTGGACTCATCAGACAGATTTCCACTGGTCTAATGTCCATTCCTTGTGTTTCTTGGCCCAAACAAATCTCTTCTGCTTGTTGCCTCTCCTCAGCAGTGGTTTCCTAGCAGCTATTTGACCATGAAGGCCTGATTCGTGCAGTCTCCTCTTAACAGTTGTTCTAGAGATGGGTCTGCTGCTAGAACTCTGTGTGGCATTTATCTGGTCTCTGATCTGAGCTGCTGTTAACTTGCCATTTCTGAGGCTGGTGACTCGGATGAACTTGTCCTCAGAAGCAGAGGTGACTCTTGGTCTTCCTTTCCTGGGTCGGTCCTCATGTGTGCCAGTTTCGTTGTAGCGCTTAATGGTTTTTGCAACTCCACTTGGGGACACATTTAAAGTTTTTGCAATTTTCCGGACTGACTGACCTTCATTTCTTAAAGTAATGATGGCCACTCATTTTTCTTTAGTTAGCTGATTGGTTCTTGCCATAATATAAATTTTAACAGTTGTCCAATAGGGCTGTCGGCTGTGTAGTGACCTGACTTCTGCACAACACAACTGATGGTCCCAACCCCATTGATAAAGCAAGAAATTCCACTAATTAACCCTGATAAGGCACACCTGTGAAGTGAAAACCATTTCAGGTCATTACCTCTTGAAGCTCATCGAGAGAATGCCAAGAGTGTGCAAAGCAGTAATCAGAGCAAAGGGTGGCTATTTTGAAGAAACTAGAATATAAAACATGTTTTCAGTTATTTCACCTTTTTTTGTTAAGTACATAACTCCACATGTGTTCATTCATAGTTTTGATGCCTTCAATGAGAATCTACAATGTAAATAGTCATGAAAATAAAGAAAACGCATTGAATGAGAAGGTGTGTGCAAACTTTTGGCCTGTACTGTAATTGTATAACCAGACTGTAAATTCTTTTGCAGGTGCTTAAAAGTGCTGAGATTTTTATATGTAGTCTTCTCATATTGTTCTAATATTCAAGATTAATTTTCGTAAGTTATTTATAATAGACCATAAACTGACTAGTTTATAAGCTTTTGGTGTGTAACTTGATCTGTTCAGAAGCATGACTTAATAATAAACTACTATAGCCTACAATTGATGAGTCTGAGTTTTCTTCTTCTTCTTCTTCTCCTTCTACTTCTTCATTATTTGTTATCTCCATACCGTAAAACTACACACGTGTATACCTTATCTGGAAAATATGGGGTGCTGTATGCATGTAGCAGGTAGCACAAACCCAAAAATCATACAATTTTCAGTTGAAAGTTGAGCAACATTTGTAAAACGTTCTTTGGAGTGGGTCGACCTTAATACTAAGGAAAGCCAAGTAGCAGCAGTAGCTGTACAGAAATATGATTTAACCCTTTGATGCATGAATTATGAAAGCCTGAGTCAAGATTTTTTTCTTATGTGTTTTGAACACTTTTGTGAGTCTCCATACTTCTTTAAGGATGCAGGACTGGTATTACCATGTCATGATACTAGTATTAATATGTTTTCAGCAACAAGAATTAACAGTCTCTGCATAAACCTCAATGGGGGGAGCAGCAGAGAGCATTCTAACAGCTGATATGCAATTCCACCATAGAAACCATTGCATTTAGGAGAAAATGACTTTAAACAGTTGTCCACTGTAGTGACCGCTATGCACCGAAGGGTTAAAAGACGTTATGTTATTCCAAGTGTGCCAGCTAATATTGGTTACCACCGAGAGTGCTATATGCAATATGCCAACAAAAGAAACAGAGAGAGCTCGCAAGAGGAAAGAAAGGGCAGTACAGCAGATTGAAAGTTACAACATCACAAATTTTACTTTGGACAGCACATTCAATTTTCTTTTGATAAAAATCATATCATACAGTGGTGGAAAGTATTCAGATCCTTTAAGTGAAAATACTCCACTACAAATGACAGCCTTGCATTGAAAACCATATTAAAGTAAAAGTGCAGATAATAACAGAAATAAAGGGAAAAAACTAACTAACTTTGGAAGCATTACTACAATCTGCACAGTCTTCACATAGTTTTCAATACAACTAACCCCCTACCCATTTTGTTACTCACAATGTATTAGATGAGGAGGCACACACTACAAGTGAAAATGACAAGCCGCCACTAGGTTAGAGTTCTCCGCTCAGCCACAACAGAAGTTCCCAGTCACCTAAAGAGAGTACCCTATCTCCTTCCAAGGCAGTGCATAATCTGCAAACGTGAGAAATATTTCACTCAAAACATAACCGGAAGAGGGTTAAAGAGAATCTCCAACAACGTGAAACACTGACAGCTGGTAGATCTATTCCACGTATTTGTCGTGGAATAGATCGTATTTGTCGTATTTGTTGCCTCAGAAGCAATGTATCATTTCAGATGCTATAGAAATTACACTGTATTTCTGTACAAAACAGATGAAAATGACTGCACAGGAAACAACCAGTTTCAGACCGGATACTATCATTTTTGTATAACAGTCGTGGAGGAGAGGTTGCTGAAGAAACAAAAGATATTCAAGCTTTCAAAGCTAAATGCACTGTTCAAGAAATGTGTCCATGAAACAGAGGGAATTGACATCTCTACTTACAAGTCTAAAAATGAGACTACAAAAGTCCTACCCTTTTCTGAAGTTTCAGAGGTTATCAAAACATGACTTTGTCTATATTGAGGAATTGACACCACATGAAGTGCTCCACAGCTGGATCATCTTTTTCAGCATCATCATCATCCTCATCATCATCAGATGAAGATGACACAAGAACACCTGAAACAGATGACACAAATGAGACAAAACTCTTGTAGCATGCAGCCATGACACTGAAAGACACCATGATGGACATGTGTAAAACGACCCCTAAACTCAGATGGCCACCAACGGAACAGCAACTTACAATGTCTGTCTTACAATGTCTAAGCTCTTCAATTTCATTGTCTGGAGTACAGCCATGACAACAGATCCCTCCTCTGACAATGAAAGAGTGAATGTTAGCGTGGATGATTCTGCAAAGGTTGTATCAATTTGCCAGGATGTTATGAGACTTAGAATGAAAGGGAGATGGCTCGTGCTGAAACACTGTGCCTTGGCCATGGCTGTTAGACACATGACAGGATCAGCTCAGTTGATAGGGTTACTGAACGGTCTTGGGCACTGTTCCTCCAACTCACAGGTGCTTGAACATGACACAGCATCTGCAAATACAACGAGGTGACACATACATTCCCCAAAACATACAAGTGCAAATGCAAGCAACTCTTGTTTGGGACAACAAAGATTTTGGAGAGGAAACATTATCTGGTAAGGGGACCACACACAATACAAATGGTATAATCATTCAAAAAATTACTTCATGTGATGAACGTACCCTGGGCCCTGACATCCAGTGTTTACAGAAAAAAAGAAAGAGGTCTCTTGATCCACCCTCTGCTCGCCTTGAAACACACATAAGAGGAAAGAGAACAGGCCCAGAACATTTTGGGAAAGGAGTTGAACTGAATTTAGAGACCCACATCCATGCCATGAAAGCGGCACAAACATTAGATGGTGCTTACTTCCTCATGAAAACCGCAGTCCATGGTGAAGTCCTTCCTGGATGGACTGGTTTTAACATACTCATTCACAGAGGTCCAATTCCACCACCAACCAACATTGGATACCTTCCAGTGATTGATTCAAGTCCTACAGAACTGGGAACAGTAGAAACAATCCTTGAAAGATCAACAGAAATTGCAAACAAACTAGGACTACAGGAGATAGCTCTAGTCTTCGACCAAGCAATCTATGCCAAAGCTCAGGAGATACGGTGGAAAAATGAAACATACAAGGAAAGACTTACAGTGAGAATGGGTGAGTTTCACACCTGTATGGCCTTCTTGTCCTGTATTGGCAAGCATTTTGTCCCCAATTTGCTGGCTTACAAGACATCCTAATTGAGGCTGATGTTATTACTGCTGGGTCTGTGGTGGGAGTTGTTACAGGCCACCATTATAACAGAAGCATCTGAAGCCACAAGTTGCTATGTGAGGCACTACACAGGTTACGCTGGCAAGCATACCTTGAGACCCTACCTCAATACTGCTGTGAAGCTGCTTTGAAAGTGGCTGCTTATCTCCAGAGAGCCTTCCCCAGAGAAGAATTCCAAGCCATCATTACATCACAGGAGTTTAACACAATCCTTGAAGGCTATGAAAAATTACACAAACAACAAGAGAGTAAGACATTCCAATTTTGGAATTCCAGAATTTCCCTGGTTGGGATCAATAAAGTATATCTATCTATCTATCTATCTATCTATCTATCTATCTATCTAGATTGAAATGGTGGAAGACCTCCTTTGCTTCATCAGGGCCACACAAGAGGCAAATTGGGGTCTGCATTTTTCCAGTCTCCGTATCATGCTTCCATGGTTCTTTTCCTATGACAGAATCAATTACAGTAGATACATATCAGCATACTGGCTTGAGATGAACATCTTAAATGAAACTCATCCAAAAATCTACACACAGGTGCAGTCAGGTGACTTTGTTGCACAGAGGCAGCAGACATTTGCTTTCACATGCACTGCATGTGACCAGGTAATAGAACAGACAGTAAACAGGGACTCAAAGACTAAAGGTGGGCTTACAGGTTTTTCGCTGAACAAAGGTGCAGTCCACAGGTGGACACTGACACAGCACGAGAGAGCAGCCATCACAATGGAGGTCAAGGACATGGCTGGGCATAGCATGTCAATGAGACAGAGATCAGAGCTGGATGAAAAAAGAAAGGAACAGGATGAAAAAGATGTTCAGAACATTCTGTCAACTACACAACACATGATGAACCCATTTGATAAAACTCTGGAAAAAAGAGAAGCTTTGTCATATTACTCTATCTAGCTCTATCTAGAGCCAAAAAAGCTGCCTTTAAGTCAGGTGACAAAGAAGCCTACAACACTGCCAGAGCAAAACTGAAAGCTGGCATCAAGGAGGCAAAGCGAAGGCACCAGCAGAGACTGGAGAGAGACCTCAACACCAACAACAGCAAAGACTTGTGCAAGGCAGTCAAAAGTGTTACAGGCTACAAAAACAGGAGTGCTCCCATCATGTGTGAGGCCACGTTACCAGACAAGCTAAACACATTTTATGCTCACTTTTATCGCCTCAACAGAGAGTCAGCTGTAAAGTCTACTCCGCCTCCAGAGGACCGGCCACTGTCAGTGTCCACAGTGGATGTGAGGAAAGTCCTGCTGAAAGTGAATATGAGTAAAGCTGCTAGGCCTGATAACATCCCTGGCCGTGTACTAAAAACATGTGCCAACCAGCTAGTAGATGTCATTACTGACATTTTCAGCATATCACTGTCACAGGAGAGTGTTCCCACCTGCTTCAAGACAGCCACCATCATCCCTGTGCCTAAAAAGTCTGCAGTGTCTGATCTAAATGACTACCGCCCTTTGGCACTCACCCCCATCCTAATGAAGTGCTTTGAGAAACTGGTTCTCCAGCACATAAAGAACAACATCCCTGCCAGTCTGGACCCTCAGCAGTTTGCATTCAGAACCAACAGGTCCACAGAGGATGCCATCTCCACTGCTCTCCACTCAGTCTTCACTCACCTTGAGAAAAGCAACACCTACATCAGAATGCTGTTTGTTGATTTCAGCTCAACTTTCAACACAATCTCCCCCATGAAGCCGATTGGACAACTGAACACTCTGGGCATCAGTACCACTCTCTGCAACTGGATACTGGACTTCCTCACAAACAGACCCCAGTCAGTTCGGATTGGCAGTCTGTCCTCCTCCACTCCAGTGCTCAACACTGGAGCCCCCCAGGGCTGTGTGCTCAGCCCCCTCCTGTTCACGCTGTACACCCACGACTGCAACCCCCGACATGGAGAGAACTCTATTGTAAAGTTCGCAGATGACACCACCATCATCGGCCAGATCTCCAACAATGATGAGTTTTCGTATTGGGATCAACCAACCATCTTGCAGAATGGTGCACAGAAAACAACTTACTGCTCAATCTCAATCGCTGTTCTCATTTGGGTCTGTAACCCCGCCCACCAATGATATGGTGGGTCATCAGTTCTTTCTCTGGCCCCTGTTTAGCCTCTGCTCGAAGTTGGTGCTTGCCTGGAACCGATTTGGAACCAGTTTGGCCGGTGCTTGGGCGGTGGAAAAAACAAAGAACCGGTGCTAAGTCAGGCACTGGCTCCGAACCAGCTCTGGAACCTCATTGGTGGAAAAGGGGTATGAGTGTCACGTAATCAGAATGGCCAACAGTGGCACAGAGCTTGAGGTCTTACCACTGCCAGTGCTGTCCACAATGCAGGAGGAGGCAGACACTCGGATGTTACTTCACTGTGCTCATGCCTCACAGTACAGCTCAAATATTGTGGTGAACAGTCCTGACACTGATGTGTTTGTACTAACCATCAGTTTCTGCAAAGAAATTGGAGCAAACCTGTACTTCCACACAGGGAAGGGGGCAAACAAACGCTCCATTCATGTCCAGAGAATACACAGCCATGGTGATGGTGATGAAGCCTCTGATGCTCTGATTGGTCTCCACTGTTTCACTGGCTGTGATACAGTGAGTGCTTTCCATGGCGTTGGTAAAGTGAAGGCGATAAAAACACTGCTATCTGAAAAAGAGCACTGTGTCACATTAAGGAAGTTGGGAACATCTTTTCAACCCACACCAGATTTGTATGAAGCAACTGAAGCTTTTACATGTGCCCTCTATGACCTCAAAGGCTGTAGAGATGTCAACTACGCAAGAGCTAAACTGTTCAAAAGCGGAAAGTGCACACACAGAAGTCTACCGCCAAACAGGGATGCCTTATGGAAACACTGTCAGCGGGCAAACTACCAGGCAGCCATATACAGGAGGTGCTTGCAGAGTCAGCCAGACATACCCCTGCCAATGGCCCATGACTGGAAGATCGAGGGAGACTTCTTTGGGATTGACTGGATTACACTATCCCCAGCCCCTGTTGGCATCTTGGAGCTTGTGTACTGCTCCTGTAAAAAAACACAATGTGTGAAAGGGAGATGTACATGCAAAATCAATGGGCTACTATGCACAGACGTGTCTGTGTTTAGACTGTGAGAATATTTCAAGCTAAGCCTATGTGTAGGCATGTTTTTTTGCCTTTGGGCAGTTAAGATTGTTATTGTTTGTTATTTTTCTGTTTCTGTGAGTTAAGTGATATTCAGTTCAGGTTAAATCTTGTATAAATATTATGTTTACCACTTCAGTCTCTGTCTTGTCTGGTCACTTATATAAGTGAGGATAAAACTAACTTTGCTGTAATACAGCCTTGGTTTCGTCTGGATTAAAAAACATGTCCACAGTTTAATTCCACAGAGCTACAAACCAAAGAGGCCAATTTACATTCTGGTGTTACAACATGGTAGCATGCTATTGTTACATTACAGTGTATAGTAGGCTGTTTAAATACGATTAAAGTGCTTTGTGCGGGTGTCCAGTAGTAACTACAAAGATTTAGCATACTGAGTATTGCTATAACATGAAATTATGTATTTAAAAAGATATTTCAACCTTACCAGACAGCAGTAGCGTCGCTTCTGTAGCCATATTTACTTCCTGTTTTGACAAATATCGTTGGCAGACTTCAAGTCAGGTGATGCTGGAACTTGTTGACTGATTTGCGGTATAGCTCTCCATAGCGTTTGCCTGAGTCATTTATCAAATATAAGTTCAGTTTTCATAAAAACGTGATCGAATTGAGGCTGCCAACAAACGGAAACTTGTTCAGAAAAAATATATTAATATTCTGTGAAAAAAGCAGTTACTCTATCGCTGAGGATCGATCATTTAAAAAACGAAAGCAGATAGCGTCCTTCGGCCTACCGTCTACTATGTTTGCAGCTGTTTCAACCCTGAAAGTACTGGATTCAGCAGACAAAGACATCTATAAAGTGCTTGTAGAGCACAATGTAGCATCTGAAGTAGAGGTCAGATTGCTTTGAAATTGGTATCATTCGATTCAGCAGAAATGCTGGACATTTGGATATATTAGATATATATATTAGATATTAGATATATATTACTCTCATTATACACATACTGCACTACTGGTAGATAACACGTAAAGACTGGAGGGGAAGGGGTGATTCCATAAGGCTGGATCAAGTCTGACAGTTCCTGAATTCCCAGTACCGGGCGTCAGGTTCTGTCGACGGTCTTGGTCTCATGGTTTCACACTAACTCTGAACCTCGGTCAGAGCGTGTGTTCTTCAGGTTAGGTTATTTTCCACTGCTGTTTAAATTGTTAATACTTCTGTTTAAATTGTTCATATTTCTATTTTTTTATAATCCCTGTTTATAGTGTTTATATTGCTTACTGCTATTTATCATGTGTATACTGTATATTTCTTCTAAATTTGCACATTGACCTACCTCTATGCACATTTTATACACCCATGCACACGTTTTTTCTGTTTTTTTTTTTTTTTTTTGTTGCACATTGCTTTTTGCACACTGGGTTGTACTTAGATCTTATTCTGTTGTACTTAGATCTTATTCTTTATTTTTTATCTTTTTTATTGATTTATTTAATCTGTAATCTGTGGATACTGCTGAAAAACTGTGAATTTCCTGTGGGATGAATAAAGTATCTATCTATCTAACTATCTATCTATCTATCTATATGTGTATGTTTGTGTCAAATTGTGGGCATGAATAATGAAAAAAAGCAACAGTTTGGTGGTGAATGTTGAGAACCAGGACATTTGAGTGTTTTACAGATATTTGGCGATATTCAGGACATCCAGCTTGAAATTGGGACGACTTTCACCCCAGTAATACATGGACTCTGTTTGGCACTCAAACCCACGGCTTTTGAATCATTAGAACAACTAGAAGTCCAATGCACTAATAGGTTGAGCTAAAAGCTATGTAGCTTGACACAAGTCAGTTCAGTTAATATGAACAATCTATTTATTAACTCGCTAACTAGCCAGCAGGCTATTTATGTTACTGTAAGCATAGAAATGCTAGCTTCTTCTAGCTACGTTAGCTGAGCAGATACTAAGCTAACACGCTGACATTATCGAAACACAAAATAAATCAGATTGATCAGTGATGAAATGATTAGTTCCCAGTCAGAAACTGAGCAGAAATTAGCTATTTGAGATAGAAATGTTGACACATACAGACATTTGCTGTTCAGAGAGCTGAAGATCTCCAATATGGCTTCCAGAAGGGTTTTCATGTCCCCTTAAACCCTATGAGCTACTTGGACAATTCACCAATTCAAAGCATGATGGAGACATGATGCACTTTCCTGTATGGGTACAGCATTGGTCCACACATGTTGTTGTAAACTGCTATCTACACTAGTCCCTGCAGCAAAGTAAACAGGCAACAAAATGGAAGCTTTAAAGCAGCAGGTGGACAGAATTAAGACCTGGTTCACAAAAACTTGAGTTTTTAGTAAGTGCATGTGTCATGCCATGAAAATTATGTCTTGTTTTGTTAGGTTTTGTTCTTGTGTCTTGTCTCGTGACTTCCTGTTTTATTTTGATATCCCACTCTCCTCTTGTGTCAGGTCACTTGCCCTTCCCCTTGTGTGTTTCCCTCTAGTCTGATTGTCTGCCACGCCCTGATTGTTTCCACCTGTTCCCCATTACCTTGTGTGTATATATAGTCCGTGTTTCCCTTTGTCCTGTGCGAGTTCGTCCTGCTTCGTCTTGTCTGGTCCTGCTTCGTCTTGTCTGGTCCTGCTTCGTCTTGTCTGGTCCTGCTTCGTCTTGTTTGGTCCTGCTTCGTCTTGTCTGGTCCTGCTTTGTCTTTCCACGTCCATGTTCCTTGTCACATCACGTCAAGTCAAGTTTTGCCAAGTCAAGTCAGGTTTTGTATTTCCTTTGTTACTTTGTTTTATCATAGTTTTGTTCTCGTTTCTTTGATACTTTTGTCATAGTGAATTTCAGTTGTTACTTTGTATTGAGTTTTGAGTTGATACTTTTCCTTGTTACTTCCTTTGTATTGTGAATTTCAGTTGATACTTTGTTATTAAATTACTTAGTTGAACTCTTGTTGAGTCGTGCGTTTGGGTTCTCATTTTTGTTCAGCCCTGTCAGAACGAACTCGCCAGTCTGAACCCAGCCGACTCAGATCAGTTATCATGGATCCAGCAGAGCAACGCCTGTTTTTTGAAAAAGTGTTGGATTTCGAACTGTCTGTGGAGAACCTCATGGTGGCTCAGTCCCATCAGGAGGCTCATCTCCTGAAAAGAATATACATCCAACAGCTTTGGTTTAAAGAGAGGCCGTGGGTGAGTCATTTTGTTCCCCACTTAGATGTTGTCCGTGACAGACTAAATAAATTCCTGCGGAACACCTCACCAGACACTCCAGATTCCTCCCAACCTGCACCCCAGTCTCATGTGCCACAGCAGCTCCCTGTTGCCTGTCCTGCTGCTCCGTTCCAGAGCCCATTTCAGGGAACCCGACTGGCCTTTGGGGGCCCTCGTAGCCACCAGCTGGCCAGGCGCCGGCTTGCGGGTCTACAGCGTGCTAGTCGCAGCCCAGCCATCAGCCTCGGCAGCCTGGCAAGCTTAGCCCAGAGCCCAAGCAGCCCAGTGTGTCAAGCCACGAGCCCCAGCAACCAAGTGAGTCGAGCCACGAGCCCCAGCAACCAAGTGAGTCGAGCCACTAGCCCCAACAGCCCAGTGAGTCAAGCCACCAGTCCCAGCAGCCAAGCTACCAGCCATAGCAGTCCAAACAACCTAGCTAGCCCAGCTACCAGTCCAAGCAGCCAAGCTACCAGCCATAGCAGCCTAGCTAGCCTAGCTACCAGTCCAAGCAGCCTAGCTAGCCTAGCTACCAGCCCAAGCAGCCAGCCTACCAGCCCTACCAGTCCAAGCAGTCTAGCTAGCCCAGCTACCAGCCATAGCAGCCCTAGCAGCCTAGCTAGCTTAGCTACCAGTCCAAGCAGCCAGGCTACCAGCCCTACTAGTCCAAGCAGTCTAGCTAGCCCAGCTACCGGTCCCATGAGTCCAAGCAGCCAAGCAACCAGCCCTACCAGTCCAAGCAGCCTAGCTAGCCCAGCTGCCAGTCATAGTAGTTCTAGCAGTCTAGCTAGACCAGCTACCAGTCCTAGCAGCCCAAGCAGCCTAGCTATTCCAGCTACCGGCCCCTGCAGTCTAGCAGGTCCAGCTATTAGCCTCTGCGACCTAGCAGGCCCAGCTACTAGCCTTAGCAGCCGAGCAGTACCTGTCCCAGTTCCCAGAACCAGATTGGCTGCCCCAGTCCCAGTTCCCAGAGTCAGACAGGTTGCTCCAGTCCATGTCACTGTCACAGTACCTCGAACCCAAGTGGCTGCCCCGGTCCCAGTTCCCAGGTCCAGACTGGCTGCCCCAGTCCATGTCACAGTTTGCCAAGCCCGACCGGCTGTTCCGGACCCGGTCTTGGTTCCTGCCCCAGTACCCCGAACCGGACTGGCTGCCCCTGTCCCAGTGCCCCGAGCCAGACTGGGTGTTCCAGCCACTGCCCTTGTCCCAGTTCCCCGTATCAGACTGGCTGCCCAGGTCCCTGTCACAGTTCCCCAAGCCGGACCCACTGCCCCAGTCCATGTCACAGTCACAGTACCTCGAGCCCTACTGGCTGTCCCGGCCCCAGTCCATGTCACAGTTCCCCGAGCCCGACTGGCTGCCCAGACCCCAGTCCCTGTCCAAGTTCCTGGAGTGGACGTTGCCGCTGCCCGGCGGCCTGGAGTGGACGTTGCCGCTGCCCGGCGGCCTGGAGTGGACGTTGCCGCTGCCCGGCGGTCCTGAGTCCACGTTGCCGTTGCCGCTGCCCGGCGGTCCCGAGTCCACGTCACCGCTGCCGCCGCTGCCTCTGCCCAGCGGTCCCGAGTCCACGTAACCGCTGCCGCCGCTGCCGCTGCCCGGCGGCCCCGAGTCCACGTCGCCGCTGCCCGGCGGCCCCGAGTCCACGTCGCCGCTGCCCGGCGGCCCCGAGTCCACGTTAACGTCGCCGCTGCCCGGCGTCCCCGAGTTCACGTTGGCGCTGCCCGGAGGTCCGGAGTTCACGTCGCCGCTGTCCAGCGGTCCAGAGTTCACGTCGCCGCTGTCCGGCGGTCCCCAGTCCACGCTGCCGCCGCTGCCCAGCGGTCCCCAGTCCACACTGCTGCTGTTGCTGCCTCTGTCCCAAGTCTGCACTGCAGGACGTTATGGTCGCTCTGCAGTGTGGTGCCACCCACACTGCCGCCATCCAGGGTGGGCCCGCCTTGACCGCCAGCACTGTGGCCGTCCGCCAGAGTGTCGTCCCGTCCATGGTTCCCTGCGCCCTGGCCGTCCGCCAGAGCTCCGCCCCGTCCATGGTTCCCTGCGCCCTGGCCGTCCGCCAGAGCTCCGCCTCGTCCATGGTTCCCTGCGCCCTGGCCGTCCGCCAGAGCTCCGCCTCGTCCATGGTTCCCTGCGCCCTGGCCGTCCGCCAGAGCTCCGCCTCGTCCATGGTTCCCTGCGCCCTGGCCGTCCGCCAGAGCTCCGCCTCGTCCATGGTTCCCTGCGCCCTGGCCGTCCGCCAGAGCACCGCCTCGTCCATGGTTCCCTGCGCCCTGGCCGTCCGCCAGAGCACCGCCTCGTCCATGGATCCTTGCGCCCTGGTCGTCCGCCAGAGCACCGCCTCGTCCATGGATCCTTGCGCCCTGGTCGTCTGCCAGAGCACCGCCTCGTCCATAGACTTCCGCCCTGGAGATTTTTGTTTTGGCCTCCTCCTCCCCCTGTCTCACGACGGCCATCCATCCCTGTGCCCTAGAGACTGTTTGAAACGTCAGGAGCCGTCCCTAGAGGGGGGGGTACTGTCATGCCATGAAAATTATGTCTTGTTTTGTTAGGTTTTGTTCTTGTGTCTTGTCTCGTGACTTCCTGTTTTATTTTGATATCCCACTCCTCTTGTGTCAGGTCACTTGCCCTTCCCCTTGTGTGTTTCCCTCTAGTCTGATTGTCTGCCACGCCCTGATTGTTTCCACCTGTTCCCCATTACCTTGTGTGTATATATAGTCCGTGTTTCCCTTTGTCCTGTGCGAGTTCGTCCTGCTTCGTCTTGTCTGGTCCTGCTTTGTATTTCCACGTCCATGTTCCTTGTCACATCACGTCAAGTCAAGTTTTGCCAAGTCAAGTCAGGTTTTGCATTTCCTTTGTTACTTTGTTTTGTCATAGTTTTGTTCTCGTTTCTTTGATACTTTTGTCATAGTGAATTTCAGTTGTTACTTTGTATTGAGTTTTGAGTTGATACTTTTCCTTGTTACTTCCTTTGTATTGTGAATTTCAGTTGATACTTTGTTATTAAATTACTTAGTTGAACTCTTGTTGAGTCGTGCGTTTGGGTTCTCATTTTTGTTCAGCCCTGTCAGCATGCACTGTAAGGAATTTCACTGTAAGAGGCCACTCAGAGGCCACTCACACTGGCAAGTTTGATCCGCGCCCAAGCACGATTGCCCCTAAAATTCGGATTCTTTGACCAGTGTGATCGCTCCGTATCGTGCTTGAATACAGTACACTTCCCCCGCTCTGGCAGGTTGGAGGGGGTGTGCTTCAGCGCGGTACAGGCGCATACACGAGCACATGCACGGTCACGCACGCAGTGCGCGGACGTAAATCATGCAACTTTCCTCCTGCCTCTGCAAAACTGTTTAATGTGCGCAGCTTGATTACCGGCGAATGGCCGCGTTGCGCAATCAATAATCAACCATGTTGTCTGTGTCATTGTCCGTTGTGCTGCTGCAACCGCGTATAAACAAAAGTCGGTTTATAATGAAAGTACAGCAGTCTGTGTGCGGAGATCCGGCAGACCTGGTGCTGGCCGGCACCGCGTCGGCACCGACCGGCACTGGCCGCGGTACCGCGCAGTGTGCGGCCACCCGGTCAGGTCAGGTCTGCCGGATCTGACAGGTGCCGCTCCGGCTGTCAGTTGGATGCTTTCTGAAAAAGGAGGATGTTACCTCCGAAACTGTCAAGGTAAATAAACATCCCATGTCTGATTAAAATGAACAAAAACGTTTTTTAGTTAAATGGAAGACATGATGAATGTATTTGAACTACTGATTTATAATGACGTTGGGCCATGCCTGTGTCGTATTTCAACGTGATGACGTGCACACCGGGGGCAATCGTACTTGGGCGCGTTTGGGCTTTAGGTAATGTGAGTGCAGGCCAGCCGGGGACTGGGGAGGGGGGGGATTTTGGCTTTAGCACGATACGAGCCCAAACTTGCCAATGTGAGTGGGCCCTAAAATAACAGTAAAATACTGGCAGCAGGGACGCCAGTATTCTACTGTTATTTTACAATCAATCTACTGTTATTTATTTTAACAGTATATTACCGTATTTTGGATTACAGTATATGATTGTAGGATAACGGCGGGTGTTATGGTAATTTTACAGCGCATCTACCGTAATTTATCAAACAATATAATACCGGTTTTTGGAGTACAGCACGACAGTAGGGTAACAGGGTTATGGTAATTTTACAGCGCATCTACCGTAATTTATCAAACAATACCGTTTTTTGGATTACAGTACATGATAGTAAAATGGTAAATGGACTGTATTTCTATAGCGCTTTTCTAGGACACTTACCACTCAAAGCGGTTTACACTGTTTTGCCTCATATTCACCCATTCACACACTGATGGCAGAGGCTGCCATGCAAGGCGCCTAGCTGTCCATCAGGACAGAGTCAGTATCTTGCTCAAGGACACTTCGACACATTATGGAGGAACTGGGGATTGAACCGGTAACCCTCTAGTTACCGGACGACCGCTCTACCTCCTGAGCCACGCCTCCGGATAGCTATGAAATATGGTAATTTTACAGTATATGGCAGTGTGTTATAAAACCTGCTATTTTTGCATTTAATTCGTATAAATCCTCACCAATTAAAAAAAACTATGCAGGCTACTCAAATTCCCAGCCCATAGGCTACCTCATATTCATTGTGACAGCCAGTGAACATCCAAAAGTCCTAAAATAAACACACAGCTTGACTTTTCTTGTACTTGCCTTCAAGTGCTCATACCTTGGGCAGAAACACATTCAGCACCAACACACATTCACCACTATTCACCTGTCTGTGTTCAACTGAGGAAAAGTAGCAGGTTAAGCTAGCGGAGGACACCGAGAAGCAGCGTAGCACAGAGTGGACAGTAAGATTATTCACTCTGACGCTGTTTTCAAGAACCAAGAACCAGAACTGACAAAGAAGAGCACTCACTCTAACACCGTTTTCCAGAACCGACAGCATTAACTTATTTAACTGATAACTTCTATCATCAGCATATGGTTTCATCAAAATAGAGAGCTACGCTCTCCAAAGTCAAGTTCAGGGTTAGATCAATAAAGTTTGATCAATAAAGAAGTGCTATCATCAAAAAAAGAAAAGAAACATAACCCCACAATCATCATCAAGGGATCATACAGTAGCGCCTGTCTCCACTGCTTGACAGAAAATACTGTTTAATGCTGTTAAATTACAGTTTTTTATTGTTTAACAGACCATTAACTGTTAATTTACATGTAAGCATGAATATTTAACAGTATTTTACAATAATTATAAAATACAGTAAGATACTGTTGTAATTTACAGCAATTCATTACAAATACTGTTTTATGCTGTTAAATTACAGTTATCTACTGTTATTGTTAACTGACCAATTTTACTGTTAATTTACATGTGAGGGATGAATATTTAACAGTATTTTACAATTATTCTACTTCATTTCTTAAAGTAATGATGGCCACTCGTTTTTCTTTAGTTAGCTGATTGGTTCTTGCCATAATATGAATTTTAACAGTTGTCCAATAGGGCTGTCGGCTGTGTAGTAACCTGACTTCTGCACAACACAACTGATGGTCCCAACCCCATTGATAAAGCAAGAAATTCCACTAATTAACCCTGATAAGGCACACCTGTGAAGTGAAAACCATTTCAGGTGACTATCTCTTGAAGCTCATGGAGAGAATGCCAAGAGTGTGCAAAGCAGTAATCAGAGCAAAGGGTGGCTATTTTGAAGAAACTAGAATATAAAACATGTTTTCAGTTATTTCACCTTTTTTTGTTAAGTACATAACTCCACATGTGTTCATTCATAGTTTTGATTCCTTCAGTTAGAATCTACAATGTAAATAGTCATGAAAATAAAGAAAACGCATTGAATGAGAAGGTGTGTCCAAACTTTTGGCCTGTACTATCTATCTATCTATCTATCTATATATATATATATATATCTTTCTATCTATATACGTATATATATAGATAGAGAGAGAGAGAGATACATACACACACATTATATATATATATATATATATAATTTCCTAACCGCAACTTGCCCGATTACAAATTGGTCACGAGACGCGAGCTAAAGCGAGTGGAGCTCTCAGCCGCACCAACTTTTCATCCTGCCCTTTAACCTGTTGTGCAATGGCCTCTGGCTCAACGAAGCAGTCAAAAACTGACACAAGTGAGACTTTAATCTCAAAGAGGAACAGCACGTCGGTGGTGTGGAATTATTTTGGTTTCAAAAAAGATGTTGCGCAGCAGCAGGTGTTGTGCAGAACATGCCGTGCTAGCATTGCTATTCACGGGGTAACACTACGAACTTGTTCCAGCACTTAAAAAAATACCACAAAACCATATACACTACTCACAAAAAGTTAGGGATATGCGGCTTTCGGGTGAAATTTCAGGATGAACCTAAAATGCATTATAACCTTTACAGGTGAACTTAATGTGACCCTTTGTAAACTTTTGAATGCACATGTCCAACTGTTCAATGTTTCAGTACTTTTTGCACAAGTTGCTGTTCTCTAACAAGGAGCTTAACGGCAAAATTCACAACAGGTGTTTGATCCATGAATCGACCAATAAATTTCCTGTTCAATTAGAATTGGTATTTAAACAGTCCTCCTCATCATGCTTTTGGATCCAAGATGGCCGCAGTGTGAGTGAACGTGTCTCAAGCTCGTCTGCTTGTTTCTAGTAAAAGTAGCTTTATTTGCCTTCTTTTTGTCACTGATCCTCATGATCTAAACGAACTGCCCTTGTCTAAGTTTACCAGTGCTTAAAGTGATCTAAACTGTTGCTGGATCTGTTTAATTTCTGAGTTTGCTAACATGGAGGGAAGCATGTCGCTGCAAACTTTGTGGGACTTCATTCAGCAGAGCAAGAAGGACATGCTTTCTCATTTCGACTCCAAAGTTGATCCCATTCAATCCAGTCTAACCAGCATTCAAAATTCCATGACAACTTTGGGTGAACAAGTCCACATGTTAGAACAACGTGTTGGGGCTAACGAGGACAATGTTGAGGAGTTGGTCGTCCGGGTGAAGCAGCTCGAGAAAGACAACTCTTACCTGTTGGACAAAGTAGATGACTTGGAGAACCGGAGCCGCCGCTCTAACCTCCGCTTCGTTGGGGTCCAGGAATCCGCTGAAGGCAGCGACATTATCGGGTTCATGTCCCGGCTCATCCCGCAGCTCCTGGGGCGAGATGCCTTTCCCACTCCGGTGATCATTGAAAGGGCGCATCGGTCCCCGACGTCTCGGCAAAGCGATCGACCCGGCCCCCGATCTATCATGATCAAGCTGCTGAATTTCCAGGACAAGGTGAAAATTCTTCGCCTTGCCAGGGAGAAGATTAATCTGGAGTTCAATGGGAAGCGCATCTTCATATATCCTGACTTCAGTCCTAATCTGGTGAAGAGGCGTCGGAGCTATGTTCCAGTCAAACGTAAGCTCCGCAAACTCAATCTGAAGTTCTTTCTCCGTTACCCCGCCACGCTGTGTGTTGTTATTGATGGCAAACAAAAACGATTCTTCACCCACAAAGACGCTGAGGCGGTCTTCATGTCCATTACAAACTCTCCTGGATAACAAAGTGCCGTTGAGGTGAGACTTTTGTCTGCTAGTTGCCAGCAGCTGCTATCATTAGCTAGCAGCTATGACTATCTTACGAAGGTCCATTTATTTAAACAAAGTGACTTTTTCCATTAGTCTCATTTTCTTTTGGGCTCATCTTCTTTAAAAGTTACGATGTAATAAGGTGATGTGTTGACACACTGCTTTTGTTTCTCAGTTATCTTCGGACGCAACAGGTTACTTTTTACCTGTCTCCTTCTGTTACTCTTGTTTACATTTTGCGTCGATAACGTCATTTCCGCCTTAAGGTTTTCTGCTTGATAGAGTCCACTTTTGTGACACTGCCCCCTGGAGGTGACTATTATTAGCTATTATTCGTGTTATTTGGACATACATGCAGGAGCTACGTTTTTTCTCCCCTCTTATCAGTGCAGACTGAACTTTAATTTTAGTTGATGGTCTGCACCCACATATTTCGGCTTACTTGCGGAAATGTTCTGGGAATTGGTTTCTGGAGCTACTGTGCCTTCTTGATGTATGTTTTTTTATTCATTGTTTATTTTTTATGTTTGTACTTTTTTGTCTTGCATGTCTGCTCCACAGTAAATAATGAATATTGCAATCTATACAACCTGGTACTGCATTCATATTTGATTATTAACAGCATCACTGTTAATTTCTGTTTCCAAGTTGGATGAACTTAAGGGATTAAAAATAATTCATATGAATATAAGGAGTCTATTGCCTAAAATAGATTTACTCCGTGCATGGGTTGTCCTACATAAACCTGACATTATTACACTCTCTGAGACTTGGCTCAATAATAACATCCCCGATAGTGTTGTAAATATTGTAAATTATGTCCTATATAGATCTGACAGGTGCTCCAGAGGTGGTGGGGTGGCTATATATGTCTCCTCTGATCTTGTGACAGAGTTAGTTGTTCCTACAACTAACCCTCTACATTTCGAAAGTATATTTATCAAGATAAATTTTCATGCGAATAAATGTCTCACCATTGGTAGTATATATAGGCCACCCTCCGCGCCAGCTGAGTCCTTCAACTGCATGATCTCCACCATTAACTCCATCCCCAGTACCACTGAATTAATCTTACTTGGTGACTTTAACAAAAACTGGTTGGATAAATCATCTGATAAAGAAATAAAATTATTTAATAGTATACGTCTTACTCAACTAATTAACGAGCCAACCCGAATCACACCTAGAACTCAATCTCTACTTGACTGGATTCTTGTGTCACACTCTGACAGATTCTTAAAGGCCGGTATCATGTCTGACTGCTTTAGTGATCATTCAATTATTTTTTGTGTATGGAAGATTAAATTATTTAAATTACACCCTAAATTGATTAAAATCAGACAATTTAAAAAATTGAACATTGATCTGTTTATTCATGATCTGATAAATATCAATTGGGACAGATACCAACTTATACCATATGTTCAGGAAGCGTGGGATTTCCTTCTCAAAGAATTTTCTTAAGTTATTGACAAACATGCACCTTGGAGGATTGTTAAAGTTAAGGGCAAACACCTCCCTTGGATTAATTCTGAACTTATCAGTCTCTTTAGAGAGAGGGATAAGGCCTGGGCAACCTTTCGCCGAACACGAGATAATGCTGATTGGGAAGTGTACCGGCAATTGTGTAACATGAGCAAAACAAAAACCCGCAATGCAAAATCCAATTATTACAAAGAATCTCTTACCTCAGACTTTAAGAACCCTAAACAATTTTGGAATAAAATTAAAAATGTTATTAGCACATCTGATAAACATGTTATTAATAAAATAAGATCTGCTAACACTATTATACATGACTCATTATCTATTGCCCAAACTTTCAATCAGCACTTCTCAACTATCTGTTCTTCATTACTTCCTGAATCCTACCATTCTATGTGCACCTCTAGCAATAGCTCTGTATGTTCCAGTTCCTTTTCTTTTAGGAAAATCTCTCCATTAGAGGTGCAGCACGCCATCAATGATCTGAAAGAGAACAGTAGTGTAGGACTTGATGGTCTAGAGAATAGGTTCATCAAATTAGCTTCTCATGTTTTAATATATCCACTTGCTGATTTGTTTAAACTCTCGTTGTCCACCTGTGAGCTACCAGCTGTCTGGAAATGCGCTCGCGTCACTCCACTCCATAAAGGAGGCGATGTACTTGACACCAATAATTACAGACCAATTTCAATAATTTGTTCCATTGCTAAAGTTTTTGAAAAGTTAATTTATAATCAACGCTCCTACTACCTCTCCATTAACGACATACTATCACCATTTCAGTCTGGCTTCAGGTCCAACTATTCAACAACAACTGCCCTCTTAAAGTTTACAAATGATGTGTTTTCTGCTGCAGATAAAGGCAAGCTCACAGGTGCGATATTCATCGATCTAACTAAAGCCTTTGATTTTGTTGATCGATATTTGTTGCTAGACAAACTTCACAATATAGGCCTCTCTGCCAATGCAGTCAAGTGGTTTTGCGCATACTTGCATAACAGAAAACAGTGTGTAGTCCTGAATGGATACCAAACTGATCTGCTCATTCAGCAAAGTGGTGTTCCGCAAGGGTCAACTTTGGGCCCACTTTTATTTTCTATATATGTTAATGATTTGCCATCATGTCTTGCTAAATGCCAAGTTCAACTTTATGCTGATGACACTGTCATATACACATCCCTTCCTGACATACCACAAATTCAATCTTGTCTTCAATCTGATTTTACCTCAGTTCAGGATTGGTTATTTTGTAACAAACTTTTGCTCAATAAATCAAAATCCTTCATTATGATATTTGGTACTAAGCAAAAACTGAAGTCTAAACCTGGTCCCTGCGTCATAAATTGTATTGACGGCTCATCTCTCCTTAAAGTTGACAGTTTTAAATATCTTGGAGTATGGCTAGAACCTGAACTTTCTTTTAAACTCCATATAAATCATGTTCTACGGAGAGTCAATTTTGGCATTAATCTGTTATATCGCTCCCGTAACTGTTTCACATTTATGGTTCGCAAGAAACTTGCCACCCAACTCATATTACCAATCTTTGATTACTGTGATGTCATTTATCAAAATGCTCACAAATCAGATCTTGCTTCCCTTAATATAGCATATAATAGACTCTGTAGATTTGTCCTTGGTTGTCCTTATTCCACCCATCACTGCACGATGTATGATAGACTCGACTGGCCATCTTTGACTGTGAGAAGACACATTCACTGGTTAAAACTTATATTTAAATGCATTTACTTTAATTATCCACCTTATTTACAGCAGTTTCTTATACCGTATACATCAAATTATCATATTAGACATTCTACCCATCCTTATTTTATTGTTCCTAGTGTTAACAAATCTTTTGGCAGAAGATCATTTATGTTTAAAGCACCAACAGACTGGAATAACTTACCTTCCAATACCAGATCTATTTCTTCGTTTGGTATATTTATGAGTTCTTTGTCTTCTCACTTTAAGGTGGCCTGCTCTTGCTTTCATTGAAGCTCCTCGATCCCCATGATTTGGTGAATTTAATTGCTGTTGCTCGGTATCTCTGTACTTGCCACCATGGCCATGTTATGGTTGTATTGTCCTAATGTCATCATGATGTTATCTGTGGATTGTCTTCTGTTACTGTTTGTTTTTGGGGGTTTTTTTGTTTTTTTTTTCTAATGTATTTATTGTTGTTTTGTTATCATTTGTCATTGTATTGTTTTGTTTTCTGTTTATTTGTTTGTTTCTGTGTATTCTGTACTTTGTTGAGTCCATGTTTGTTTATATGTCTGGACCGCCTTGAAAACGAGATGATGCATCTCAAGGGGTTTATCCAAATAAATAAATTTCAAATTTCAAACTGTTCACATTTTGACATCATGAGACTAAGACGACACCTAACAATTGATCAGCAGCACCTCGCCATTGCGAGGCTTCAAACAGGATGTTCTCAGACGGAAGTGGCCACTGAGTGTCACAGAGAGTCATCAGCAAGTTGCAACAGAGATACAGAGAGACTGGAAGAGTCACAGAAAGGCATAGAAGTGGACGTCCTTTGGCCACATCCCACACTGATGACCGCTTCATTGTGAACAGTGCCCTGCGGAACCGGATGATGAATGCCACTCAACTCCAGGCACGTTTAAGGGAGGTGAGAGGCACCCAAGTGTCACGTCAGACCATTCGAAACCGTTTACATCAGCATGGTCTGCGTGCTAGACGACCTGCAAGGGTACCTGACCACACCACCAGGCACAGGTGTCATCGTCTTGCATGGGCCAGGGAGCATTTACGCTGGATGAGGGACCAGTGGGCCTCAGTGCTGTTCTCTGATGAAAGCCGATTCATGTTGAGCAGAAATGATGGCCAACGATGTTGGAGACGTCAAGGAGAGCCCTATGCATCAGCCACTGTTGTCACCAGACGAGCCTTTGGTGGTGGTGGTGTTACTGTGTGGGCAGGTGTGTCTAGTCAGTACAGAACTGCCCTACACTTTGTGAATGGTACAGTGATAAGCCCATACTACCTGAATAACATTATTAATCCAGTCATTGTGCCCCTGCATGAACAACACAGGCCTAATTTCATCTTCATGGACGACAATGCTCCAGCTCATCGAGGTCGCATCATTAGGGAACGGCTGCTGGAGACTGGGGTACCTCAGATGGAGTGGCCTGCACTTTCTCAGACCTGAATCCGATAGAAAACCTATGGGATCAGCTGAGTCACTGTGTAGAGGCTCAGAGCTCTGTACCCCAGAACCTCAATGTCCTGAGGCCGCCCTTCAAGAAGAGTGGGATGCCATGCCTCAGCAGACAATAAGTCGACTTGTAAACAGCATGAGACGTCGTTGTCAAGCTGTAATTGATGCTCAAGGGCACATGACAAGTTATTGACATTGAAATTTTTTGTTGTGGTATACCCACCACTGTTTTTGGCTTTTGTTTCAAGAAATTGTTTGAGATGAGGAAATCACCAGTGTATGCTTCTACTTAAATGCCCTACTTTCATGATATAATATCACTGTAGCGTGAACTTTTTACATTTTCCGTAAATTTCACCCGAAAGCCAAATATCCCTAACTTTTTGTGAGTAGTGTATATATATATATATCTCAGAGCCCTCAAAACTAACATGGCGGTGGTGTGGAACTTCTTCGGAGTAAATGAGACATAAAACAATGCAACGGGAGCATCTGCAAAAAGTTTCAAGACAATAATGACATCATTGATCGGATCAGCGAATTAAGACATTACAACCGACCACACAAATTGTATAAAATGCAAAATATCGGCCAATCCGATATAGCCAATCCGATCGGTAGAAAGCCTAGTCCTCTGTTGTTTGGAGATACCACAGAGGATACAGAGCTGCACTAGGGTACACACACACACACACACACACACACACACACACAAACATACACACACACACACACACACACACACACATACACACACACACACACACACACAGGTGTGCAAACACACACACACACACACACACACACACACACACAGGTGCGCAAACAGATACACACACACACACACACACACACACACACACACACACATACACACACACCCTTCCACCTACTTATTACAGGAGCAGAGGCCACAGCACTTGCCCAGGTCTGTCAGGTTTTTCTCAGCCTCCTTCATGTCAGAGTTGATCTGATCCAAGCCCTCCTCTATACGCTCCAGCTGCTCTATGGTGGTGGTGGTGGTGGTGGTAGTGGGGGTGGGGGTGAAAAAAGAAAAGAAAATTCACCAACTATTTGCACTGAGGCGCCCAAAACTGGTAAAGCAGCCACCATCAACCAAACACCCAAAACACATGAATGTCTATGGCTGAAAACTGCAACTAAAACAAAATGAATTTAAAAAAAACACCAAACAGCTCAGCTCTGCTCAGCTGTGCCAAACTGAGCTGAGCAGAGACAAGCTAAGCCCTGATGGCCCCAGTGCCCAGCTGCATTAAGTTTTGAGTGGATACTTTTGGCAATATAGTGTATATTCTTCTCCTGAGAAATTGAGAAACTGCAACTGACCAAATTTCTCCTCGGTAGGAGAAATTCACTCAGCTATCCAAATCAGTGAATTCAGGTGTTCCAATCACTTCCATGGCCACAGGTGTTTAAAATCAAGCACCTAGGCATGCAGACTACTTCTACAAACATTTGTGAAAGAATGGGTCGCTCTCAGGAGCTCAGTGAATTCCAGAGTGGTACCGTGATAGGATGCCATCTGTCCAAGTCCAGTCATGAAATTCCTCACTACTAAATAAATAATAGTGCGCAGAGGTCGCCAACTTTCTGCAGTCAATAGCTACAAACATCCAAACTTCATGTGATCTTCAGATTAGCTCAAGAACAATGCATAGAGAACTTCATGGAATGGGTTTCCATGGCCGAGCAGCTGCATCCAAGCCTTACATCACCAAGTGCAATGCAAAGCGTTGGATGCAGCGGTGTAAAGCACGCCACCACTGGCCTCTAGAGCAGTGGACACGTGTTCTCTGGAGTGACAAATCACGCTTCTCCGTCTGGCAATCTGATGGACGAGTCTGGGTTTGGTGGTTGCCAGGAGAACGGTGCTTGTCTGACTGCATTGTTCCAAGTGTAAAGTTTGGTGGAGGGGGGGTTATGGTGTGGGGTTGTTTTTCGGGAGTTGGGCTCGGCCCCTTAGTTCCAGTGAAAGGAACTCTTAATGCTTCAGCATACGAAGACATTTTGGACAATTTCATGCTCCCAACTTTGTGGGAACAATTTGGAGATGGCCCCTTCCCGTTCCAACATGACTGCGCACCAGTGCACAAAAAAGGTCCATAAAGACATGGATGAGTGAGTATGGTGTGGAAGAACTTGACTCGCCTGCACAGTCCTTATACCAGTCCTGACCTCAACCCGATAGAACACCTTTGGGATGAATTAGAGCGGAGACTGCGAGCCAGGCCTTCTCGTCCAACATCAGTGTCTGACCTCACACATGCACTTCTGGAAGAATAGTCAAGAATTCCCATAAACACACTCCTAAACCTTGTGGAAAGCCTTCTAGGAAGGCTTTCCACAAGGGCGGGCCAACATCATATTAAATCTGTTCATATGCGTGTGAAGGCAGACGAGTGAATACTTTTGGCAATATAGTGTACTTCCTGATTGGCCAGACACACAGACTGCAGCACTGTGCCATGTCTGTCAAGTTCTTCTCTGCCTCTTTCATGTCCCTGTTGATGGTGTCCATGCCTTCCTCAATGTGCCCCAGCTGCTCTGTGAGAAACAGGTTTCATGCTGTTCTTACAGTGCAGCACACCTGGCAAGGTGTGCTATCCAGACTTTCTAAAGTCAGTCTGGATACAATCTGGATATAATAAGAAATGGATTTGGGCTGGCATTCTGAACAAGACCTTAGAGAACGACATTGTGTGAGAGCAGGATGTTACTGCTGTTAATGTTTGTTGAATTAAACTCACAAAACTCCCACATGGGGAGGGAACTACAGAGTGAAGGAAACTGACCTCCTTGTTCATCCAGCATCACCAGAGCTCTGATCCCAGCATCTTTACTCTGTTGGGGGAACACACGCGCACACACACACACACACACACGCGCCCACACACACACACACACACACACACACACACACACACACACACACACACACACACACACACACACACATACACACACACATTAATAGATTGTACATTAGCGTAGCTTTACTTTGAGTTATTGTACATTGCTTGATGTTTTCTTCTGATAATCATCCACTGATGCATTTTATTTGTTTGTTTTTGTCCTTTCATCTACACTTTGGCACCATATGCTAAAAATGACAGTCCTTTTTGTACCTATTGCTCCATTTGTAGCCTAATATTTTCTTTTCTTTCTTTAATTGGTATGCAGGCTAATTAAGAAATCACTTCAAACACTGGAAAATGTTGCTATCTAATGAAAATGTGTTCATTTCATTGGAGAGCATACATTAGGTTAATGTTGAATTGAGGTATTGCAGATGCAGGTTTTGCACAGGATTCTGTGCAGTGAAGATAAGGATAAGATATTCTTTATTGTCAAAAGATGTTGGAGCTTTTGTAAAGATGATTAATTTTAAAGAAATGTAAAAAAAAATAAATAAATAAAAAGCATAGAAGGTAGACTGCAGCAAAACAAAATAAAATATGTTTAACAGTAACATAACAACAAAAATTAGAAAATTACCGTTGTAAAACAGAGGAAAAAAGGTTAGGCTACAGGTTTAGCTGGCTAGCTCATCCGCATAAGGTGCAGTATAGTTTCCATATATGTGCTCATGAATTATGTTTGGGCATAATGTGATGAAGAAAATGATGAAATAGCTATAAAATTTTCCTCAGAATTTTCTTGAGTGAAAGACCATTACTGTTACTAAAGAAATGAAGACAGATAAGATGATGTTTTTAAGAAAGGAGACATAAAAATGTGAAAGATCTTTTATGTTTTCATGTTGTCTATGCAGTGTGGATGATACTGCTCCTCTTATTGTTTGCCACGGACACACTGAGGCAGTAAAGTCTTGGATACTGAATGTGCAGCAGAAGTTTGTGTCAGCATGTAGCTGCAGGTCAGGGCAGAAGCTCCCTGTGTCTTTGGGCAATTCCTGCTGTGAAAGCAGCGGTGGTGGAAACCCAACAGGGTAATGTACAGTATGTTCCATCCTGTATTAGGATGGAACATGATAGTGATGATGACATTTAGGGATGAGGTGCTCCCTCTTCCACTCTCTGTCTGCCTCTCTCGCTCTCTGGCTCACTCTCTGGAGGTCCAGCTCTTTGTTTTCATGAGTAAGTAAGTTAGTTTTTATTTATAGCTCACCTCTCTAAACCATAGTTTACAAAGTGCTTCACAATAATGCAATGTAAGAATGTGACATAAAAGGCATAAATTAAAGGAACAATAAAAGAAGTAGAAATAATGAGAATAACAAATACGCAGTGGTACTAAAAAAATGATCGAAGACAGAATAAAAGCAGTGAAACCCAAAAATCACAAGTTAGAGTAAATCAGAGTAAGAAACCAAAAGGAAAGACAAGGCATGGGGGCTTGTCAGCAGTCATCAAATATATTTAGGGGCTTCTCCATGTAAGCCTGATAGGTTAAGTTTAAAATTTGCTCTAAAATGAACAGTTAACCAGTGAAGGAAGGCTTGCACCGGAGTGATGTGTTCCTGTGTTCTGTCTTTGTTAGGAAAGCTGCGTTCTGAACAAATGTGAGACGAGCCTAACCTAATAAATAAAACTCTATTTATATGCATGCCCAACAACTGTTTTACAAGTTTGTTATGACCTATGGTCGTAATTCTATCTAATATATGTTTCTGCAGTGGTTTGGTGTCCGATTACTGCTCAAGGACGGCCGGGATTGGACCAGCCAGCGGGGCCGGCACTATATAAGGAGACCGGTGGAGGAGGAACGGGGCATTCTTCTTCCGATCCTAAAACGAAACTCGACTGTCCGCCTGCGTGTGTTGAGTGTGTGTGAGGTCGCAATAGGGTTTGATATTGTCTGTTGTATTGTCTGTGTATGTTCTTTTCTGTTTATTTTGTAGGTCATCTCCCGTCTCTTCGTTAGTGTTCTTTTGTTTGTTATTTTGGCCGGGGTCCACCCCAAAGCTATCATTTAATACCTGGCATTGTAAATAAACGTGTGTTTCACTGGCCATCATTGTGTCAATTAAGTGTTAATCGGCTTTGGAGTGGAGGAAGCTGCATCGTTCATGTTGTGTCCCCAGTTACCCCTAGACGGGGTCGTAACAAAGTTATAGTAGGCTACTGTATTATGACAGTGACAGCAGCAGCACCATGTCCAATGGAAACTAACTTCCTGTGTACAAACACTGTTACTGACATCTACATATTTGGTGACGGTGGCAGAAATATAAGTTTGAACTTAAAGCTTTCATAGTTTAGACAACAGAACATGACGTAATGAGAGAGAGAAATAACAGCCAGTTTTATAACATTTATACCTGGACTGTATGTGTGTGTGTGTGTGTGTGTGTGTGTGTGTGTGTGTGTGTGTGTGCGCTCATACCTCCTCCACCAGCTGCATCATCCGTCGTGTACTCTCCAGGGACTGCCAGGCAGAGAAAACACACAAGTCACGATATTAATATTTTTAATAATAATAATTACTGTAGCTGCTGTCAGAGGCAGTTATACAGCAAAATAATTAAGTTGATAAAAGGTCAATAAGTTGAAATTAATTTGATGTATTTTAGTTAAATAGAATAATAAATTACGTTTGATATTATATTTCTGTGAAAAGCATAAATAGAATTAAAAACATGGTTCTAACACGGCTCTATTTAATATTTACAAGGCAGAACTTATATTAAGGCGCTGCAATGCGGTATGACCTTTTTTATTGCAACACCGCTAGTCATCCGGGATAGCAGAGTGCACAAAAACCTGCTAGAGCCACGGAGGAAGATGTTTAAGTTTGTTGCTGTATTTAAGTTTATTTTTCATCAAATTAAGCAGTTATAAGAAGACTTGTAAGCTGGAGATAGAAGCATTGTGAGAGCTGAAAAAAGCTGAAGATTCCTGTTCACTCCTGTGAGTTAATGCGGCCAGTGAGGTATAATAGCTGTATGCTCTGTACAGGCTTAATGATAATGTAAGATGCTAAGTAGCTAGCATGTGGTACTAGTATGGTAATGCGGTTAACAGCACTCATGACAATAAAATGATAGACCATTTATGTTGCAGTGAACATTTACATGTTGTATGAATATTTTTTCTGTAAGAATAAGAGCTCATAGCTGTGAAAATCTGATGGTTTGACCATTTGTATTTTGTTTATAAAATTGTTTAATACTTATTCTCTACGAGAATAAGTACAGCTGATTGCAATTTCAGCTGAAAGCAGAGGTTCTTCTCAGAGACAAAGCATAGACAAACAGGGATGAATTCAGAATGATTTTGTTTGAAAACATGAATCACGGAAAGAAGAGTAAGGGAGAGGAGAGGGAGAATATGTAGAGGACAAAGGAGAGGAAGACCAAGAGTGGTGGTCTCTGATGAGATAAGGTCTGCAATTACTGACCATGTTGTAAACTGTGGTCTCTCTTTGAGAGAAGCCAGTTTAAGGGTGCAACCAAATCTGCAGGTTTCAACAGTTGCATCAATAGTATGAATATTCCGACAAAACAACAGGTGAGATGTGCATCTTTCCGTGATAACTGAATACTTACAGTACAGGCCAAAAGTTTGGACACACCTTCTCATTCAATGCGTTTTCTTTATTTTCATGACTATTTACATTGTAGATTCTCACTGAAGGAATCAAAACTATGAATGAACACATGTGGAGTTATGTACTTAACAAAAAAAGGTGAAATAACTGAAAACATGTTTTATATTCTAGTTTCTTCAAAATAGCCACCCTTTGCTCTGATTACTGCTTTGCACGCTCTTGGCATTCTCTCCATGAGCTTCAAAAGGTAGTCACCTGAAACGGTTTTCACTTCACAGGTGTGCCTTATCAGGGTTAATTAGTGGAATTTCTTGCTTTATCGATGGGGTTGGGACCATCAGTTGTGTTGTGCAGAAGTCAGGGCACTACACAGCCGACAGCCCTATTGGACAACTGTTAAAATTCATATTATGGCAAGAACCAATCAGCTAACTAAAGAAAAACGAGTGGCCATCATTACTTTAAGAAATGAAGGTCAGTCAGTTCGGAAAATTGCAAAAACTTTAAATGTGTCCCCAAGTGGAGTCGCAAAAACCATCAAGCGCTACAACGAAACGGGCACACATGAGGACCGACCCAGGAAAGAAAGACCAAGAGTCACCTCTGCTTCTGAGGACAAGTTCATCCGAGTCACCAGCCTCAGAAATGGCAAGTTAACAGCAGCTCAGATCAGAGACCAGATAAATGCCACACAGAGTTCTAGCAGCAGACCCATCTCTAGAACAACTGTTAAGAGGAGACTGCGCCAATCAGGCCTTCATGGTCAAATAGCTGCTAGGAAACCACTGCTAAGGAGAGGCAACAAGCAGAAGAGATTTGTTTGGGCCAAGAAACACAAGGAATGGACATTAGACCAGTGGAAATCTGTGCTTTGGTCTGATGAGTCCAAATTTGAGATCTTTGGTTCCAACCGCCGTGTCTTTGTGAGATGCAGAAAAGGTGAACGGATGGATTCCACATGCCTGGTTCCCACTGTGAAGCATGGAGGAGGAGGTGTGATGGTGTGGGGGTGTTATGCTGGTGACACTGTTGGGGATTTATTCAAAATTGAAGGCACACTGAACCAGCATGGCTACCACAGCATCCTGCAGCGACATGCCATCCCATCCGGTTTGCGTTTAGTTGGACGATCATTTATTTTTCAGCAGAACAATGAGCCCAAACACACCTCCAGGCTGTGTAAGGGCTATTTGACCAAGAAGGAGAGTGATGGAGTGCTGCGGCAGATGACCTGGCCTCCACAGTCACCGGACCTGAACCCAATCGAGATGGTTTGGGGTGAGCTGGACCGCAGAGTGAAGGCAAAAGGGCCAACAAGTGCTAAACACCTCTGGGAACTCCTTCAAGACTGTTGGAAAACCATTTCAGGTGACTACCTCTTGAAGCTCATGGAGAGAATGCCAAGAGTGTGCAAAGCAGTAATCAGAGCAAAGGGTGGCTATTTTGAAGAAATTAAAATATAAAACATGTTTTCAGTTATTTCACCTTTTTTTGTTAAGTACATAACTCCACGTGTTCATTCATAGTTTTGATTCCTTCAGTTAGAATCTACAATGTAAATAGTCATGAAAATAAAGAAAACACATTGAATGAGAAGGTGTGTCCAAACTTTTGGCCTGTACTGTATATTTTGAAATGTATTGATTATTTTGTGTTTTACAGAAGGATGCAAAGGTTGGCTTTCACAGGAGAGAGAGGCAGAATATTTTCAGATGCAAAGGAAATTGCCATTGTTAACATGGTAATTGGCAACAACACAATAAAACTGCAGGAAATTCAGGACAGAGTTCTGGCAGACAATATCACTTTTGGGAATGTGAATACGGTCAGCCAAACGACAACTGCCAGAGTCCTGAGAAACAGAAAACAGAAAAGAAGCAGCTGTACACCTTTGAGAGAAACGATGAACATGTGACAGAATTCTGGTGTAAATATGTCCAGGTGAGATGTCTGTTCAATAACAAAGCAGGGTACAAACTAGGGCCCGACCGATATGGATTTTTTTGGGCCGATGCCGATTCCGATATTAGGGAATAAAAAAAATCCGATAACTGATATATCGGCCGATTAATTTTTTACATTTTTCAAATAAAAAAAAAGACAAAATACCTGCTTTCGATGGCTTAAATATAGTTCCAAACACCTGTTAAAAAGATATTAATTGAAGGGAGAACATTTTACTATATTCAAATACTTTTATTATCAGAAATTGTGTGGAACAAGCAGCATATGAACAATTTGAACATAAATCAAATCAAAAATATGTGCAAAAAGGCAGTATCATCATGTCATCATGTTTAGCTTTAAGGTGCTGCCATAGGTTGGTTTTGTTTTTTGCTTTTTGCTTGCTTGATCCCTGGCTTACAGAAGCTGCACAAATCTTACAGACAGCTTCACCAGTGACATCCTTGGTGAAGTAGTCCCACACCATACTGCATCCAGCTTCTTTTGCCATCTGTAAAAAAACAGTAAGACATAATACGCATTAGTTAAAAAATAACGTTACAAATCTGTCTAGTTACGTGGGCCATTTTGAAACTCAGACATGAAGCATTTGTCTTACTTGTGTTCACATGAATATGGCGTGTACACTCCTGGCCACTTCATTACACTAAACCTATTACTTTTAAAATATTGTTGACTGTAAGAAAGCTGATAATTCTTCTTTATGGTTATTATTGTGGTGGTAGTGGGTGTTGGTGTGAGGGACATCATATTGAGGTGTCTGATATTTTGTCAACCTCACTTACATGCATCAGAGAGTCAAAATACTCTGAACACCTCTCAATATACTGCTCTGCACACCAACAGCAACACCCACTATCATCTCAGTAAACATAAAGAAGTCTCTCTGACAGTGTCAACATTTACAAAGTAATACATTTATTAAAGTAGAATTCATGGTAGGGCTGTTATTGCTGTGCATTACATTGCACAGTGTCTAATGAAGTGGTCAGTGAGTGTAATAAATTACATATTATTAATAAATTATTATCTGTAGATAATAGGTAGGTGGATAAACAGCGTCATAAAAGTCTCTGGTAAAACATGATTTGAAATGCCTCTCTCTGATGTTGCTCTAAACATGCAGAAACGCTTTTTCCTCCTCAACGCCATAAGTTAAAAAACACAGTCAGTGCACTGCTGTAAATAAATGCAGCCCACAGGGGTTCTTGCACGGCGACGGCGTGTTATCCTAATGTGCTCCGGTCTTATCTAGTCTGCTAGCATGCAAAGTGCTTAGCAAGGTAATATTTAAGCTAGGTTATCCTAACTTTAGCTTGCTAACATATCAATCAAGCGTGACAGACACAACGAGACACGCCATGGGAAATGGGAAACTTATTGAGTTACTGTTTATTTCACAAACTAGTTATAAACTTACCCTTGAGGCAAACCGCCCGGCTCAGTAAATGCGCTGTGGGCTCTTCAGGCTTCTCACTACTTCACTCTACTGTGGGGGGACTGTGGAGCGGGATGTGAAAGGAATCGGAGCGCCCTCTACTGGAGACGTAACGCAAGGACATTACTTCTAAGAAAACACCATATTCCCTGAATTTTACTGGTGGAAAAATGTGTTAACATCGGCGTCAATCAGCCAACTTTTGGCCGATTACAGATTATTCACTAATGGCTATAATCAGCCAATTAAATCGGCTGACTGATAAATTGGTCGGGCCCTAGTACAAACACAGCTATGCGTAATTTAAAATACTGTAAAACTGTGGATTTACTGCATTTTAGAGGGTAATGGAGATGGAAGCAAGGCAAATTGCACATATATCCATATTTGTGGAGGAAGCTGGATTCAACATGGCAAAAACATGCCACTTATAACATGGCAAGGCAAAAAAGGAGCGATTCTTTCGCTTTTATTGCTGGGAATCGTGTTGCTTACGATGGTGACACGCTCGTCAGTATCGGAAGGAGAGGTGCGGTGACTGGATTGAGTGCAGCAGACCTTGAGATGATCTCTGCTCTCAGCATCTCAAGTTCTGACATTCAAAAACATTTGGACCAGACGTCACCGCAAGCAGTGTGGTCGACCCAGGAAGAGAACCTGTTGTATAATGACGAATAAACTTCCTTGTATCCTTGAATCCTTGTAAATGTGATTGGACAGAGACCAATTGTGTATGTTCCAGGCCAGAGAGGAGCTAACATCACAATGTCACAGCACTGTCCAATGATGGTTTCACTAGCAAGGACCACACCAACAACAAGATACATTTGAACAATTTATTGTGAAGTGAATTGTGAACTTGACTGAAGATCTTGTAGTGTGGGGAAGCTTCTTAGGGAATCCGCCGTAGCTCCCGGGCACGACGAACCCCCTCAGGACCCTACGAGGATGGGAAAGGAGAAGGAAGAGAAAACAGGGTGGGAGGAAGGGGCTCAGAATACGAGAGTGACAGAGGAGGAGAGGGTTAGGAGAATTTAAGCAATGCCGGAAGAGGCGTGGTTGTGGTATGGTCCTGCTCCTGAAACTACGCTAGATAGCTTCAATTCACTAGCAAAAACCACACCAACAAGATATGTTTGAACGATTTATTGCAAAGTGAATTGTGAACTTGACTGAAGATCTTCTAGTTCGGCTACATATGGAGAAGCTTCTTAGGGAATCCACCGTAGCTCCTGGGCACAACGAACTCCCAAAAAGCTTCATTACTTGAGACAGGACTGAGCAGATCTGAGATCTTTGAGATCTGAACGAATGTAGCAGTGATACGCTTGAGATGACCATGATTTGAATTAGGTGTTCTAGAATGCCATTACAGGAGGCTGAAGTTGCTGCTCTAATGCGGAAAGAGTGTCCAGAGTAGTGGACTGGGGATATGCCAGACATGGAGAGGATTTGGCAAAAGTGCTGGTGGAACCAGAAGCGAGTGGCTACGTGTCCAGATTCGGAGACAAACAGGGGATCTGATGGTGAAAGGCTCTGGGCTTTACGGAATTCCAGGTAGTTCAAAATAGACTCTAAAGGATTCAGAAGTGACTGGACTTTGAAGAAAAAGACTCGCGTCGGCTGTCCAGATTGGTTGGTTTGGTTTGCTTAAGGTAGTACACTATGGTGTCGTCTGAGAAATACGATAAATCAGCTATTTGAGGATGGCTGGAGGCTAGACCTGGGGAGCCAGTTAGGAGCTTGGAGAAAAAGCTTATCCCGCTAAGGTATACTTTGATGGTGAGAGTTCCGATTGCTAATGAGGAGTGGGCATAGGTGATGAAACTGGTCAAGGTGACGAGGTCGAATGATGGGAAGGTTAAGTTGTACTGATAGTGGAAGCGATGGAAGCACTTCCAAGCAGTCCAATTGGATGAGAGTGCAGAATGTGATAGACTGTTGATGATGGAGTTCCTGGATTCGATGATCAGTGGTATTAAGGCGAGGTTTACAGGTTGAACGTCAGAGCTGAATATGGAGGAACCAGTGTTAGGTAGTTGTCTGCATAAGGGGCCAAGCTTCTGAACTTCTGGAACAAGAAACAGGAGAGAGAGTCAGCAATGGCGCCGACGCGAGTGGCAGCCTTTTCAGCAGCTCCGTGTATGTCCGTGTTGTTTACTTTTTTGTTTACTTTTTTGTTGAGTTGTTCCGTTTTTTATTTTCGTACCTCCGTGTGCTACCTGACTATGGATCTTCACCCGGTGAAACTCGTTTACTTGAGAATTCAACTACTTTCTCTGAAGACCAAGTCCCGTGTCGGCGTGGTTCCACATTTACCTGACGAGGTGAGGAGACCGTACCGAGGCTGTAGAGCCGGCGCTAAGCTGGAGGCTAAGCGGCTGGAGAAGAAGTGGCGATACAAACCTACGGTACCTGCGGTAATCATAGGGAATGTGAACTCACTGCCCAACAAGATCGACGAGCTGGCTGTGGTGGTGAAAAATGTCAAGACCTACAGAGAGTGCAGTTTGTTGTGCTTTACTGAAACGTGGCTAACGACTAGCATCCCAGATGCTAACGTGGAGCTACCCGGCTTCAGCACAGTCAGGTCGGACCGAGACAACAAAGCCTGCGGGAAGCGGAAAGGAGGGGGGCTCGCGGTGTACGTGAACACAAGGTGGTGTAACCCTGGGAATGTAAGTGTGAAGATCTGCTTCTGCTGCAGGGACATAGAACTTCTGGCCGTAAGTTTACGTCCCTATTACTTGCCCAGAGAGTTTGGACACGCTATTGTGGTCATTGTTTACATTCCGCCTCGAGCCGACGCGGAAGTCGCGTGTGATGTCATCCACTCCGCTGTTGATAAACTCTCAACACAGCATCCCGAGGCGCTTGTGTTGATCTCCGGGGACTTCAATAATGTGACCCTAGACAATACACTTCCTGCTTTTTTCCAGTATGTGGACTGTAACACCAGGGGAAATAAGACTCTTGACCTGCTGTATGCAAATGTAAAGGATGCATACAGGGCCACCCCACTGCCTGCACTGGGAAAAGCTGACCATAATCTTGTTCTGCTGCAGCCTCACTACAAACGAAAGGTGAGGAGGCTACCCACAACCACACGATCATTCAGGAAGTGGTCTCCTGAGGCAGAGCACGCTCTGAGAGACTGCTTTGGCACTACTGACTGGGATGTACTGCAGGGTTCGCACAGCGGGAACATCGAGGGGGTTGTAGACTGCACCACTGACTACATTAACTTCTGTATGGATGTTGTTGTTCCTGTAAGAACGGTGCGCTGCTATGCGAACAACAAGCCCTGGATCGCGAGTCACATTAAAGGCCTCCTGAACCAGAAGAAGAAGGCCTTCAAAGACGGTGATAAGCAGGAGCTAAAACGCGTGCAGCGGGAACTCAGAGTCCAGCTCAGGGAGGCAAAGGAGCAATACAGAAGGAAGTTGGAGCAGAAGATGCAGAACAACAGCATGAAGGAGGTGTGGGATGGGATGAAGATCATCACCGGCTGCAGATCCAGGCAGGGGGCCACCATTGAAGGGGACGGGGGGAGGGCAAACGAGTTGAACAACTTTTTCAACAGGTTTGACCACCCCATCTCACTCTCACCTCTGATCACCCTGCCCCCCACACCCCCATCTGCTCCCCCTCCCCCCACTACAAGTGGACAGATGCGATGAGGAGACCCCCTCTCTGCCCACAATCACAGCAGCCCAGGTGTGTGGAGAGCTGAGGAGGCTTTGCCCCGGCAAAGCTGCAGGTCCAGATGGAGTATCCCCACGACTGCTGAAGGCCTGCACGTCAGAGCTGGGAGACCCTCTGCAGCACATCTTCAATCTGAGCCTGGAGCAGGGGAGGGTCCCACTGCGGTGGAAAACATCATGCATCGTCCCAGTCCCAAAGAAGCCACGTCCTGCAGAGCTGAACGACTTCAGGCCAGTCGCCCTGACGTCACATGTGATGAAGACCATGGAGCGGCTGCTGCTACCCCATCTGAGACCGCAGGTGAGCCATGCCCTCGACCCTCTGCAGTTTGCGTACCAGGAGAAGGTGGGAGTGGAGGACGCCATTGTCTACATGCTACACCGATCCCTCTCTCACCTGGACAGGGGCAGTGGTGCTGTGAGAATCACATTTCTGGATTTCTCCAGCGCCTTCAATACCATCCAGCCCCAGCTGCTCGGTCACAAACTGACTGTCATGGGAGTAGGCTCACACCTGACGGCATGGATCATGACACTATCTGACAGGCAGACCTCAGTATGTGCGACTGGGGGACTGCAGGTCAGACACTGTGATCAGCAGCACAGGAGCGCCGCAGGGGACTGTACTCTCTCCAGTCCTGTTCACCCTGTACACGTCGGACTTCCAGTACAACTCGGAGTCCTGCCACGTGCAGAAGTTCGCGGACGACACGGCCATTGTGGGATGTATCAGCGGTGGACAGGAGGAGGAGTACAGGAAACTCATCCAGGACTTCGTAGCATGGTGCGGTTCCAACCACCTCCACCTGAACACCTCCAAGACAAAAGAAATGGTGGTGGACTTCAGGAGGACCAGGCCTCACCCGGAGCCCATAAGCATCAACGGTGCCTGTGTGGAAATGGTGCAGACCTATAAATACCTGGGAGTGCAGCTGGATGATAGACTGGACTGGACGGCCAACACGGAGGCTCTGTGCAGGAAAGGACAGAGCCGACTGTACTTCCTCAGGAGGCTGGCGTCCTTCAACATCTGCAAAAAACTGCTGCTGATGTTCTACCAGACTGTTGTGGCGAGCGCCCTCTTCTATGCGGTTGTGTGCTGGGGAGGCAGCATCAAGAAGAGGGACGCCTCACGACTGGACAAACTGGTGAGGAAAGCGGGCTCTGTTGTGGGCACACAACTTGAGAACCTGACATCTGTGGCAGAGCAACGGGCGCTGAGCAGGCTCCTGTCAATCATGGACAATCCACTGCATCCACTGCACAGCACCATCACCAGGCAGAGGAGCAGCTTCAGTGACAGGCTGCTGTCACTGTCCTGCTCCACCGACAGACTGAGGAAATCATTCCTCCCTCACGCCATGCGGCTTTTTAACTCCACCCGGAGGAAATAACTGGTAGATAACACGTAAAGACTGGAGGGGAAGGGGTGATTCCATGAGGCTGGATCAAGTCTGACTGTTCCTGAATTCCCAGTACCGGGCGTCAGGTTCTGTCGACGGTCTTGGTCTCATGGTTTCACACTAACTCTGAACCTCGGTCGGTCGTGTTCCTCAGGTTAGGTTATTTTCCACGGCTGTTTAAATTGTTTAAATTGTTCATACTTCTGTTTAAATTGTTCATATTTCTATTTTTTTTTATAATCCTTGTTTATAGTGTTTATATTGCTTACTGCTATTTATCATCTGTGTATACTGTATATTTCTTCTAAATTTGCACATTGACCTACCTCTATGCACATTTTATACACCCATGCACACGTTTTTTTCTGTTGCACATTACTTTTTGCACACGGGGTTGGGTACTCAGATCTTATTCTGTTGTACTTAGATCTTATTCTTTATTTTATTTTATTTTATTTTATTTGTATCTTTTTTATTTTATTTAATCTGTAATCTGTGGATACTGCTGAAAAACTGCGAATTGGAACGACCTTTGTCGATGATGTCAACGACTGCCAGGTTATCTGAGAAGAGGAAGATGGACTTGCGAGACCATTCATGGCCCCAGAGGATGGCAGCGACTACGATGGGGTATATTTCGAAGAGCGCTGAAGATGTCGTCTCGCACTCTCTAGTGAGCTCTGGGGGCCATTCTGCTGCAAACCATCTTCCATCATAGAAACCCCCAAAACCGGCAGATGGAGCAGCATCAGTATACAGGTTAATGTCATGAGGGTGAGTCAGATGGTCATCGTAAAAGAAGGTAATCCCATTCCAGTTTGAGAGGAGGTTCAGCCACAGACAGAGTTTGGCCCAACTGGAACTGTCCAGGGAGATGAAGTCCAGCAGGGATGGAACAGAAGCGGCAATGGATAGCAAGTGGGAGATGAAGGCTTGCCCCAGAGGAATGATACAGATGGTGAAGTTGAGGTGGCCTAAGAGAGAGAGAAGTTGACATTTGGTGCAGTGAGGGGTGAGGAGGAAGTTCAAAATCAGGAGGCTGATTCGATTGAGCTTCGCGACTGGAAGAGAAGCTTGCAGCAGGTTTGTGTCCAGAGTAATGCCAAGAAATTCCATAGATGTGGAGGGGCCCTCTGTTTTCTCGGCAGACAGAGGCACTCCTACGTCAGAGAAGACTGCAGATTGTAGCCAAACCCGAAGCTGGTGGTGACAAGGGTGGGGAAATTATGAGAAAATCATCCAAGAGATGGATGAGATACGGAATTTTGTGATTGTTGGACAGGATCCAGCAGAGTGCTTGGGACAGGGTGTCGAAAAGCTTGGGGCTGCTTTTGCACCCAAAAGTGAGCCTGACAGCAAAGTAGCATTTGCCATGCCAGCAGACGGATGGGAAGAACCTTAAAGGTGCTAGTTGATGTCCGCTTTTGCAAGCCAGGACCCTTTCCTGGTGAGTTTGATTAAGGAGATGGCATGGTTGATAGAAGCGTAGTGAAGGGAGAAGTCTTCGTTCAGGATCAGGCTGTTAATACTGGGGATAGTGCTGCCGTGGGGTGCGGAAAGATCTGTGATGATGCGTTTTTTCCCGGAATATTTCCTGGTTTCAATTCCGAGGGGGCTAATTCGAAAGTTCAGAAACAGGGGATGGGTGAATGGACCAATCATGAAGCCTTCTTTGACTTCTTTGGCAAGGAGGTGATTGACGGACTCTGGATCGTTAATGGCTGAAGCTTTTTGCATTCGAAAGAAATGGATGGTTGAGTGTAAATCCCCGGGTGAAACCCCTCTTGAAGACCTTTGATGAGGAACAGGACGAATGCTAGATCGGGGTGATTTTTAAGTGCTGAAGCTAAGGTAGAAATGTTAACAGGCATGGATAAATGCTTACCTAGCTTCTGTAGAGTGGGGTTGTGAGGACATGCTGGGCAGGCGTGACCTCCACCGCAGAAGGAGCAGACATGGAGGAAGCGACACTGAGACATGTTGCATCCTGCATCGTTGAAGTTGTTGCAGATGGTCGGACCTTCTTGGAGCATGATGGGCCTGCCTTTTTTTATCTATGCCATTGGTTGTGGAGAAGATGACAGATGGGACTGCTGATGCTGGTTTTGGAGTTATAGGCGCTAGGGGGGCTACTGGTGACAAGCAGGAGAAAGCAGAGGCTCTTTGGCTCTGGAATGGCTTGGTGTGGGTGGGGATAGAGCAGGAGGAGGCTGGGTAGGAAGGCGTGCTGCACAGGGAGCATGGAAGGGCTGCATGGGTGGCAAAGATGCAGCAATAAATTTCATTATCAAGTGTGCCCCAGTATGTATCTTAGTTGAACTGTTGAAGTCGGGCTGCCACTTTGGAAGAAAAATGATACACTCCTGATCAAAATGACAGTGTGGATACCTGACAGAAAATGACACTGAATTCACATTTTTGCCAAGATTTGGGCTTTTAAAGGCAGTGGTCTTAAACTTTTGATCAGCTGATGAACAGCCTATTTCAGTTTAATGGTTGTTTGCAATAAATTTCTTACTCAAATTTTTTTTTTGTCTCGCTCCCATTTCTTCTTTTTGCATTTTGAAGCTCTACTTAGAACCTTTTTAAGACCCAACAGTGCAAAATGTAAATTCTTGCAATTTCTCAACTGGTCTTAAGATTTTGAACAGGAGTGTATGATATTGATAAAATCTGTTGCCTCCGAAACGAAGAGCCAAATTGATAATGATGGCCAGGAAGCCATCCATTTCCTGGAGACAGGTGGGGAATTGAGAAAAGATGATGTCTCGGAAGAGAGAGAAAGCGTAAGTGAACTCAGTTGGGGTGAGTTCTCTGGAGTGGGTAGGATGTCTATCTTTCAAGCGGAGGTTCCCTTCAGGCCCCTCGAGAAATCTGTCGGTTGGAGGTTGATGGAGGGAAGGCAAGATAAGGAGGGCAAGATCAATGTAGTTACCATCAATGATTTGTTTATTGGTGGGAATTGGAGAAGGATAAGAGATGAGGGAGTTTGGATGACATATAGGAGGACGGGCTGTAGACAGGGTAAAGCTGGATGCCAGGTGAGCTGAGGTAGGTTGGAGAGGGAGGCCTTAGGAAAGGAGAGTAAAACTGGGTGCTGACATCTCAGTGCCATAAACCCCAGCTATTGCAAGCTGCTGCGACTGCTGGATGTGAGTGGCAGGTGGCGCTGGCATCCCAGTGCCAGGAGCCCTGAATGAAGGGAACTGTTGTTGTTGCTGAATTAGAGCTGCGGGGGGCGCTGGCATCCCGGTGCCAGAAGCCTGTGCTGGAGGAAGCTGCTGCTGTTGCTGGAATAGGGCTGAGGAGGGTGCTGGCATCCCGGTACCAGAAGCCTCTGCTGGAGGAAGCTGTTGCTGTTGCTGGAATAGGGTTGCGGGGGGTGCTGCCATCCTGGTGCCAGAAGCCTCTGCTGGAGGAAGCTGATGCTGTTGCTGGAATAGAGCTGTGAAGGGCGCTGATATCCCATGGTTGTCTGCTCTGGAGGAAGAAGAAGGGGGCTGTCTGGTGTTTTTTGTTCTAGATCTAATGCATTCTTTCTTCTGGAGTAGGGATGGCGAAAATGGAAAATTTTCTTGGTCGACCACCGGGCCTCATTAATCAGTTTATTTCGGTTAACCAAGAATATTACTTGACTGTCTGTAAACTTTAAAAGAATAACCGCAACAAACAACAGTTTCAGACATTTTTTTAAGTTTCTGAATATCACAAGCGGTCACGGAGAAATCGTTATGTAAAGTAGGCATGCAGAATCCTGTCGGTGCCGACATCGCTGGGTTAAATAACAAACTGCTGTGTTTGCTTCTATCATAACAAAACGCCAACATTTGTAATAACGGTAGGTGGGCTCACTAAACCACCCCAAACCAACCGGGAAATCAAACTGATGTTTACATTCAACGTCCGCGAGATCTCTTCTTCTTCACACCCTTTCTATGCTTTCTGGCACACTCGACTCGCGAGACCTCCTTACGAGTGAACGTCTCACGAGCATATGCTCGTGAGGGGCAGGTGTGTGGCATGTACCAGTGCACACTGGGTAATGTAGTATAGCCAAATCACAAGGCGAGACATAGAGCAAGACAGGGCACTATGGGCTCACGAGAAGTCCCAGTACGCCGTAAAAACTCCCAATACGCTACAGGCTAAAACTGAGACGTGCCGGTACTCCGTACCGGTGCGTACCAGTCCCCTTAAAGCATCATAATTCTGTTCGAAGTGAACAAACGCACGTCACATTCCAGGCTGACTCAACTTCTTTTTAACCGACAAGATTATTCGGTTAAAGTTCAAACGGTCAACAACCGGTCAAACGGCCACCGGTTAGCATCCCTATTCTGGAGTGCTTCTTTCTGCTGACTTTGAGCTGAAGGGTGTCAGTGCACTGTTCCCTTAACTGGGGCGGAGGCGGTGATGTTAGGACGTGATGTTTTCTGAAGAGCTGCTACGGTCCAGTTGGAATTTGGCCATCGGGGGACCTTGCTGGAGTGTGGTAACGATGCGACTTGCTACGCGTTGTGAGGCCGGAGTTGTTGCCCTGATGGCGGGGAATTTGAGATGTCTTCAAGGGTGACGGAGTGGGAGATTGGCGGCGGCAGCGATGATGGCTTGATCTTATTTTGCTTCTGCCTCTCTTCGGTGGAGAAGGAAGGCTTGGGAACGTGGAGGAATCGTCCGACGATGATGATGGACTGAAATAATTTTGGATATTGAGCAGAGATGAACCAGGCGGGATACACACTATGGAGGAAACTGTGTCCGCTAGGTTCCTGACCGGATTTTGGATGGCGGAAAGCGGCGGATAGATGCCTTTCGTCTGGTGCTGGAATTGTGGAGAAGGGCTGATTAAAACTCTGGGCTTGATAGTCCTGATCGCAGTCAAAGAAGTTGTCATCCAAAGGGGAGAGGGAAACAAAGTCCATGCTGGAGTGAGGTGAGCAGCTGCTGAGTAAAGGTTGTCAGGTTAAGTTAAGGTGCAGATTGCACGAGTTTAGGGCATGAAGTTGCCAGGTCTCGGTTCTCATGCAGAATATGAGAGTGACAGAGGAGGAGAGGGTTAGGAGAATTTAAGCAATGCCGGAAGAGGCGTGGTTGTGGTGTGGTCCTGCTCCTGAAACTACACTAGATAGCTTCAATTGCTGTTACACAAACCACTCATTGGCCCCTACAAAACAGAGAGGTTCATTTCCTGTCTGGATGACCTGCATAATCTACTTGTGCCAGCGGAGGAAAGAAGTCAAGGGGCAAGAAACTCCCCTACCTTTACTGTTGTGTGGGATAATGTTGCATTCCATCACTCTGCTGCAGCCACAGACTGGTTTACTGCACATCCGATTATATCAGTGCTATTCCTGCCTCCATACTCCCCCTTCCAAAACCCCATGGAGGAGTTTTTCTCTGCATGGAGCAGGAAGGTTTATGACTACCATCCACATTATCAGATGTTCTTAGATTTATGTGATGTTCCCTGTTGTTCATGTTTTTTAATTCAATGTGTTATGAGTGTATACATGTTTTGTATGTTTTCTGAGTAATAACTGTTGCCAGTGTTATGGTTCAGCAAGCTTATTTTAAGACATGTATGAAGTGTTTTGGTGGTTTGAGTGTGTTTTGGAGGTGAGATTAACTGTTTGGCCAAGATGCATGTTGGTGTATGAATAGTTTTGAAAAAGTGGCTTCAATATTGAAATTTAAATCACACTTAAAATAGTCAAGATTAATTTTCTTTTAACAACCACAACACAGAATTTACTCTGTAACGATAAGTCATACAACCACAGTGAGAGATGTGTTGGTGTGTGTGTATAAAGATCGTGCCGATCCCTGGGTAATTCCCTACTGAGGTGATGAAAAAGTGACAAATGGCTTTGACCTGCAGTAACCTTTACGCTGGGAGTGTGTGTGTGTGTGTGTGTGTGTGTGTGTGTGTGTGTGTGTGTGAGCTCATCGATTCCTGGCGTCTCTCTTCAGACAGTTGCCCGGGAGACCAGCTGTCTCCATGATGGCCAGGTAAGCCAGGTATCCTTAAAGGGACATTCCCCTCACACACACACACACACACACACACACACTGCGTTCTCCTCTGTGCTGTGGTTGTCCAGGTCAGGTGGTTTCTGTCACACAAGCCTCTGCCTGACAACATGTTTTAATTGTAACATTTTGTGTAAGGTGAAACATTTTAAGGATGTTCAGAGTTTGTGTTGACGTTTCCCTTCGTGGACTAATACATTCATACAGGTACATATATATATTCACATATTCTTTAAACATGGGCAGGTGCAGCTGGCCCAAACAGTTACAGTATGAAGCATATTTGTATTCGAGTCTCAATCAAGTATTACAAAGCTGTATTTTTTTCCTCAATACATACACCCTTACCATTCTGGCCCTTTCTTAGACCAGTTTTAGTGAGGGAACATGGGATCTTAAGGTCAACACTGGATCCCAAATAGAGGTGGTATTCATCATCTGAAAGCTGGAATCCAGAAGATTGATTTGAGATCGCACTGTGTGTCAAATTATTATAGTCATAAATCTGCAATAAACATTGTGTTTACTACCTAGGCACCTATTCATTTTTTTTTTTAATTTGTAAGGTGTGCGTAAGATGTAGAACATTATGATGGCCTATATTTGAACACATTCCAACATGACAACATAATTTCATTTTATTTCTGTGTTGCTCAAATCCAAAACAGATGCAATGTTTTATTTTCCACACAGGTCGATTTGTTCACATGCCATCAGTTTACATGTTTAGAATTTGTCTGAAAATAAAATAATCCAGTAAATAGTTTTTCTAACGATGATGATTAGGCTATGAGCTGTTGTGTATATTCTGAACTTTTTTCTATAAAGCCGTATCATCATTGGTACTCATCTACCAAGCATCAATGATATCGGGGAGGTGAGGTGTCTGCGCAGAGCCAAAAGGATCCTAAAAGACAACACCCACCCCAGCCACAGCCTGTTCACCCTGCTGCCATCAGGCAAAAGATACAGAAGTATCCGCTGCCGTACCACCAGACTACAGAGCAGCTTCTTCCCTCAGGCTGAGAGACTACTTAATGCACCATCTGCACTCCTCCATGTTTGATCATTTTATTTTTTTATACATTCAATTAATCAATCAAGAGGGAACCACATTTTAATTTAATTATTCAACCTGTTGTATAATGACCAATAAACTTCCTTGTATCCTTGTATCCTTGTATTCTGTCCTAGCTGACAGATAGCGAACAAAAGACCCAGTAGATTTAACAGAAGTTCCTTTACTGAATCTTCTTTTTTTTTGTAAAACTGCAAGACAATGTAAATACAGGAGATATTACAGTACAATACATGCAACGTGAAACTGAAGTGCAGTCTACATCACTTTCCTCATATGGCAATTTGACGGAGCATGAAAGGAAATAAACTGCAACCATGCAGATGGTCCCAAAAATCACAAGCATCACACTTGTCAACTATTGTTTTCAGTCAATAGGTGGAAATTAATTTGGCTACCTTCTCAACATCCTCTTAATAAAACTTAACTAACTGCAGACTGGAGCCACTTATAAGCAATGGAAATCAACACACTGTATATGATTTGTTCTTATTATGCTCAGAAATGCTTTCAAAATAGATTAACAACCAAATTTTGACACTTTGACAAAAACCTTTCTCTGTAAACAATATAAGGCACTGCCGTTTACAATAACACTTGCTTCAACACATAACATTAACGGTGCCAGTTTAAACGATGTAGTACTAGTAAACAAACCATCAATAAACAAAATATTGACGAGAAGTTTGCTTTCAACTGTGAGGATGCTGTGGGTGAGACGAGCACCACCAAGCTAGCGTTAGCTTTATTTACATCGTAGCTACCTCCACATACTGGCGGTGGCTTGGTACGGGCAGTAAGGCAAAGTTCCAGGAGGTAGCTTTAGCTCCGCCAGCGAATGTAATGTTGGTCAGCCTAACGTTAATGCATTAAATGATGCAATGAATTTGGATAAAATGGCAATAAACTTACTGTTGGTTCCTCTCCAAGGCACAGACAACCAACTCTGTGATGAGACAAGTGTAGCCTATACATGAACACTGGAAAAACCTTAAAGCCACAGTAACCTAAAACCACCACCAGGGGGAAAACTTAACTTTCTTTCCCTTTCAACTACTGACAGGAGTCAGAACACCTTGTATAGTTCCAACATCCTTCCAACTATATCTTTAATAGCGGTGTGCGTGGGGGGGGGGGGGTGATACAGCATAGTATTGTGATATTTTGTGTGTCAATATTGTATCAACACACGTCCAGCAAGTATCAATATTGTATTGTGAAGTATTGATGTTTGAAGTGAGATGAACAGAATGAAAACTACATCTTATTAGATAAAACTGATGTTGACAAAGCTTCCTCTTTGGGGACATAATTTGCAGTTGAAAAAAGATAATAAATCCCAAAATATTGCGATACATGTTATTGCAATATTCTAGCATATGGCAAAATGTTTAACCCTTTATAGGGCACTCATTGAAATACTTTGAAATTCAAAAAAACAACCCTAGACTGTTATTAGAGAACATGACAGGACTTTATTACTTCTATAAAATATTTCTAAAATTTTCATTTTGTAATAGAAAATCAAAGGCATTGAGATTGGTCAAATGCCACAATCATGTGACCTGGGATGTAGAGCGATCTTTGCTGATTGGCTGGGTGAAGACTGAATGATTATTGAACTAACTGAGACAGGGGGTGGGCCTGATATGTAAAATTTCTGAAATTACCAAAAATAGTCACTTGCCCTATAAAGGGTTAAAATCAAAATACTATAATATTGTGACTTACTTATCGAGATAATATTGTATCGTGGTGATTCCAACCTCTAATCCTCTATGCTCTATTAAAAACTGTATTTTGTACATTTCTCTGTGCAATCATCCTGTGCAATGATCATTTTTATGTGTAAATACTCCAGTTTACAGTGCGAGACGCACTGCCTCTATTTTGTGGTGTGATATTTTGAAGAATACACAGGAAAAGATACTGAGGATTTTCAGGTTTTGGTTGAGAGGTAACATTTAATAACCTGGCCCGCAGCCTGAAAACACTCACTTACATCATCTGTGACCTGACTGGCTTTCCTCTGTAACTCCTCCTGCTCTGTCCTAATGGGCAGGTCCGACGCCATGTTGGCTAAGGGTGAGACCAGCCCTCTATGTGTGTATGTTCAGTCCCCGGTGACAAGGTTAGGATTCAGCATCTGGTGGTTACAGCACCTACAGGAACAGAATGACATCATCATCATCATCATCATTATCATTATTATTATTATTGTCAATGACTGTCAGTACAACAACAGATGTTGTTCTGTAGATAAGCACAAAGCCCTCTGGGTACTTGTGTCGCACCAGCTGCCTCTCTGATGTTGCCAGTATTGTGAAAACCTCCAAGTTTGACAATTTCCCAACCCGGTCCCCAAAAATATGCTCCCATCCCAACTAAACTGAATTTTCAATTACATTTTGAGGGAAATTTTATTTGTTGCAAGTTATGTTTGTTTGAGATGTATCACATATACATTTGTAATCAGTACAAAGTATACATTTATATATACAGATACACACACACACACACACACATAAACACACATATATATACATACATATATAAATACACACACACACACACACACACACATATATATCTATATCTATATATAGATATAGATACAGATAGATAGATAGATAGACAGATAGATAGATATAGATATAGATATAGATATGTGTGTATATACACATACATTACAGGCCAAAAGTTTAGACACACCTTCTCATTCAATGCGTTTTCTTTAATTTCATGACTATTTGCATTGTAGATTCTAACTGAAGGAATCAAAACTATGTATGAACACATGTGGAGTTATGTACTTAACAAAAAAAGGTGAAATAACTGAAAACATGTTTTATATTCTAGTTTCTTCATAATAGCCACCCTTTGCTCTGATTACTGCTTTGCACACTCTTGGCATTCTCTCCATGAGCTTCAAGAGGTAGTCACCTGAAATGGTTTTCACTTCACAGGTGTGCCTTATCAGGGTTAATTAGTGGAATTTCTTGCTTTATCAATGGGGTTGGGACCATCAGTTGTGTTGTGCAGAAGTCAGGTTACTACACAGCCGACAGCCCTATTGGACAACTGTTAAAATTCATATTATGGCAAGAACCAATCAGCTAACTAAAGAAAAAAGAGTGGCCATCATTACTTTAAGAAATGAAGGTCAGTCAGTCCGGAAAATTGCAAAAACTTTAAATGTGTCCCCAAGTGGAGTCACAAAAACCATCAAGCGCTACAACGAAACTGGCACACATGAGGACCGACCCAGGAAAGGAAGACCAAGAGTCACCTCTGCTTCTGAGGACAAGTTCATCCGAGTCACCAGCCTCAGAAATCACAAGTTAACAGCAGCTCAGATCAGAGACCAGATAAATGCCACACAGAGTTCTAGCAGCCGACCCATCTCTAGAACAACTGTTAAGAGGAGACTGCGCCAATCAGGCCTTCATGGTCAAATAGCTGCTAGGAAACCACTGCTAAGGAGAGGCAACAAGCAGAAGAGATTTGTTTGGGCCAAGAAACACAAGGAATGGACATTAGACCAGTGGAAATCTGTGCTTTGGTCTGATGAGTCCAAATTTGAGATCTTTGGTTCCAACCGCCGTGTCTTTGTGAGACGCAGAAAAGGTGAACGGATGGATTCCACATGCCTGGTTCCCACTGTGAAGCATGGAGGAGGAGGTGTGATGGTGTGGGGGTGTTTTGCTGGTGACACTGTTGGGGATTTATTCAAAATTGAAGGCACACTGAACCAGCATGGCTACCACAGCATCCTGCAGCGACATGCCATCCCATCCGGTTTGTGTTTAGTTGGACCATCATTTATTTTTCAACAGGACAATGAGCCCAAACACACCTCCAGGCTGTGTAAGGGCTATTTGACCAAGAAGGAGAGTGATGGAGTGCTGCGGCAGATGACCTGGCCTCCACAGTCACTGGACCTGAACCCAATCCAGATGGTTTGAGGTGAGCTGGACCGCAGAGTGAAGGCAAAGGGGCCAACAAGTGCTAAACACCTCTGGGAACTCCTTCAAGACTGTTGGAAAACCATTTCAGGTGACTACCTCTTGAAGCTCATGGAGAGAATGCCAAGAGTGTGCAAAGCAGTAATCAGAGCAAAGGGTGGCTATTTTGAAGAAACTAGAATATAAAACATGTTTTGAGTTATTTCACCTTTTTTTGTTAAGTACATAACTCCACATGTGTTCATTCATAGTTTTGATTCCTTCAGTTAGAATCTACAATGTAAATAGTCATGAAAATAAAGAAAACGCATTGAATGAGGTGTGTCTGTATATATACATACATATATATTTGGAGAGAGAGAGAGAGAGAGAAATAGACAGATAGCTATCTATCTAGCTACCTAGCTAACTAGCAGTGCATTCACATAGTATTCAGACCCCCTTCATTAATCTACGCTCAGTACCCCATAATGACAAAATGAAAACAGAATTTTTGAATTTTTTGCAAATTTATTAAAACGGGAAAACTGAAATATCACACTGACACAAGTATTCAGACAACACTTGAAATTTAGCTCAGGTGCCTCCCATTTCTCTTGATAGTTGCTGAGATGTTTCTACACCTTGATTGGAGGCCACCTGTGCTAAATTAAATTGATTGGACATGATTTGGAAAGGCACACACCTCTCTATAGAAGGCCCCATAGCTGACAATTCGCATCAGAGCAAAAGCCAAGCCATGAGGTCAAAGGAACTACCTCAGTCATCATCCATCAGTCACCTGAAGGACTCTAAGATTGTGAGAAACAAGATTCCCTGGTCTGATGAAACTAAGATTGAACTGTTTGGCCTCAATTCCAAACATTATGTCTGAAGGAAAGCAGGCACCGCTCATCACCTGCCCAATACCATCCCAGCAGTGAAGCATGGTGGTGACAGCATCATGCTGTGGGGTGTTTTTCAGTAGCAGGGACTGGGAGGCTGGTCAGGGTTGTGGGAAAGCTGAATGGAGCAAAGTACAGGGATATCCTCAATGAAAACCTGTTCCACAGTGTTCAGGACCTCAGACTGGGCCGAAGGTTCACTTTCCAACAGGACAGTGACCCTAAGCACACAGCCAAGACAACGAACGAGTGGCTTAGGGACAACTCTGTGAATGTCCTAAAGTGGCCCAGCCAGAGCTCTGAATTGAACCCTATCCCACATTTCTGGGGAGACCTGAAAATGGCTGTCCACCAACGGTCCACATTCCAACCTGACCGAGACTGAGAGGATTTGCAAAGAAGAATGGCAGAAATCCCCCAATCCAGGTGTGCAAAGCTTGTTGCATCATACCCATTCGAGGCTGTAATTGCTGCCAAAGGTGCTTCGACTAAGTTCTGAGTAAAGAGTCTGAATATTTGTGTCAATGTGATATTTCAGTTTTTTCTTTTTTATAAATTTACAAAAATTTCTTCAATTCTCTTTTCACATTGTCATTATGGGGTACTGAGAGTAGATTAATGAGAGAAAATGAGAGAAAAATTAATTTAAAAGATTGTAGCATCAGGCTGCAATATAATAAAAGTGAAAAAAGTGAAGGGGGTCTGAATACTATCTGAATGCACTGAAGATAGATAGATAATATAGGGGAAGGCGGAGTGGTGGACAATGTTATTACAGTTTTGCATTGGCACTGTCATGATGCCAGGTGTGGACGGACTCAGGTGCTCGCTTGTCCAACTATGCCAACAGGAGGACATTAGCCCTTCATTGTGTAAAACTGCTCAACAACTGGCACCACCCAAAATATCAGGCTTATGTATGAAATAAGATGAGAAAGATGAAAACTAAAGGCATTCATACTTTTAGGTTATTTTAGTTAGTTTTGTAAACTTGCAATACAGTTTCAGTTAGTTATTGATTTTTAGAACGGCTTTGTTTTTATTTTTATGTCAGGTGATGAAAATGTTTTTGTCACACCTAGTTTTTGTGATTTTATTAGTTTTTGTTAAAGATAATAACCTTGTGGGTGGATAGCTTGAGTTTGATTCCCATGTTTAGTGAGAGTGGTGTTATTTTTTTTTTAGTTACCATTATGTTACAAAAGTGAGACAAACCTAGCCTTATATAAACCTACTGCTACCCTCAACCTAAACCTAACCATGTGACACTGACACATTCTAAATGCCAGAGAGCCCAGCACGTCTTGTTTGAAAATCCATTTTTGTTACAGAAAGCAGATAAATTGATTAAATATGTTACATCAGAAACAAACATAATTCATAGCAAAATACATTCCACTAAACGTAATTAAGAAATTTAAGTAATAAGTAATTACATTTAGTCTCTTCTGAGACTAAATGTGAGTTTGAGTTTTGAAGTCATGTTTTTCTTCAAACAACAATCTGCCAGTGGGATGTGATAATCACACTTGTTTCCAATGTAGTTTCACTTGCTCAATGTTTTTTTTTTTTTTTCTTTTTTTCTGGGAACAGGTTTAAATATGTTGTAACAGAATAAGGCAGATCAGCCCAATAGGATCAAGAAAATTACACTTGATTCAAGAAAATTCAGGAAACATTGGCTTGGATTTGCATTGGAAACAAGTGGGAGTATCTCATCCCAGTGGCAGTTTTTTTAAAAAAAATATTTTATTTCAAGAAAAAACAAAATTTGAACAGTGAGGATGAGACTTTTTTTTTTTTTTGCAGCCTGTGTTTGTGTCCTTAACAGTGCAGAGTAAAGGCAGGCTGGTTGCCTGGTGCTGGTTTTTGTGGCAACCAAGGAGTTGACACCGGGCATGATATTTAGCTCATTAGTGACTTAGAGCATGAAAGACAACATCTGTTTAATCACTAGAAACCAAGGGTGGACTGGCTTATGGGGAAACCGGGGATTTCCCTGGTGGGCCGATGGGCTGGGCCACGAGACAAAGAAGAAGCAAAAGAAAAAGAAAAAGAAAGGGAAAAAAGTCTAGCGCAACGGCAAAAAAATTGCAAAGCCACCCATTTTAAAGAATCACATTAAGCCACAGTCAATCACATAAAGCCACAGTCTGACAGGCATAGACAGATAGAAATCTCAAGCTTCAAAAATAGCACATCGAATTGAAGAAAGCATGAGATTTAAGTAACTAGTTATGCTAACGATTGTAACACTAGGCAGCTAACTAATATAGGACTCTTTTGCATGCCAACAAAAACAGCCAAAAGCTGACTGAATTGCACATTTTATATGTATAAAGCTCTGCCATAACGTGCAAACTGCAAATACAGTTAGCTATGTCCATGTTGTTTTACGCGACTGAAAATCACTCTTGTGGCCAAAGTGGTGTTTCCTGTTGGGTACTGTGCTGCCACACAAATTCTAAGTATCCCTACACCACACTGCCTTTTCCACAGACCTTTTTTGACCACTTCATTTCTGTTTCATTTAGCTTGTGCACATTTTTGCAGTCACCATGCACATAGATATAGTAAACAGATAAATGACATGACACATATTTTTGTTCATACATCACACTAGTGCTGCGCGCTATACACGGTATGACGGTAGAAACTATATAAATTGAGCCACGGTAGAGATTTGTGCTCTACCGTGGTATCGTCAATGACGTCATCGCATCTGCCACTGTGTGAAAATGGCCGCAAGCACAGTGACAGCGGAGAGGGAGGAGCTGGTCAAAAAAAACGGTGCCACATCCGTGATATGGACGTGGTTCGGGTTTAACAGGGATGCAAACAGCGCGCCGAAAAGCGCAACTCGCTTTTTTCGTGGCCATTTGGGTGACTTGTGTGAATCGTGCAGATCCAATGTTTTTTTTTTTTTTTGACATAATAACAACTGCACCGGCACCGTGCGAGCCAAAAGGCAAAGAAAATTTCCAGGCTACAGCAGCGCACTGACATAGATTGTGTAACAAAGCGAAGAGGTGCCACTCCGCTCTAGTTTCACTGGCTAACAGCAGCACACTGGCTTAGCTTGTCTATTCAAAGAAGCAGTATCACTTCGGCTTATTTTTCATATTCAATCTGTGTTATCACAGGCATACTACTGCTCATTCATTCATAGTTGAATTGTTAGGTCTGTTTGACAAGTAATTTACATTTTTAAAACAAATAATAATTTAACATACACTATATTGCCAAAAGTATTCGCTCATCTATCCAAATCATTGAATTCAGGTGTTCCAATCACTTCCATGACCACAGGTGTATAAAATCAAGCACCTAGGCATGCAGACTACTTCTACAAACATTTGTGAAAGAATGGGTCGCTCTCAGGAGCTCAGAGAATTCCAGCATGGTGCTGTAATAGTAATGTAATAGGATGCCACCTGTGCAGTAAGTCCAGTTGTGAAACTTCCTCGCTACTAAATATTCCACAATCAACTGTTAGTGGTACTATAACAAAGTAGAAGCGATTGGGAACGACAGCAACTCAGCCACGGAGTGGTAGGCCACGTAAAATCACAGAGCGGGGTCAGCGGATGCTGAGACGCATAGTGCGCAGAGGACGCCAACTTTCTGCAGAGTCAATAGCTTGAGACCTTTAAACTTCATGTGATCTTCAGATTAGCTCAAGAGCAGTGCGTACAGAGCTTCATGGAATGGGTTTCCATGGCCGAGCAGCTGCATCCAAGCCTTACATCACCAAGCACAATGCAAAGCATCGGATGCAGCGGTGTAAAGCACACCGCCACTGGACTCTAGAGCAGTGGACACGTGTTCTCTGCAGTGACGAGTCACGCTTCTCCGTCTGGCAATCTGATGGACGAGTCTGGGTTCAGTGGTTGCCAAGAGAACGGTACTTGTCTGACTGCATTGTGCCAAGTGTAAAGTTTGGTGGAGGGGGGATTATGGTGTGGGCTTGTTTTTCGGACGTTGGGCTCGGCCCCTTAGTTCCAGTGAAAGGAACTTTGAATGCTTCAGCATACAAAGACATTTTGGACAATTTCATGCTCCCAACTTTGTGGGAACAGTTTGGAGATGGCCCTTCCTGTTCCAACACGACTGTGCACCAGTGCACAAAGCAAGGTCCATAAAGACATGGATAAGCGAGTTTGGTGTGGATGAACTTGACTGGCCTGCACAGAGTCCTGACCTCAACCCGAGAGGACACCTTTGGGATGAATTAGAGCGGAGACTGAGAGCCAGGCCTTCTTGTCCAACATCAGTGTTTGACCTCACAAATGCACTTCTGGAAGAATGGTCAAAAATTCCCATAAACACACTCCTAAACCTTGTGGAAAGCCTTCCTAGAAGAGTTGAAGCTGTTATAGCTGCAAAGGATGGGCCCCCATCATATTAAATCCTATGGTTTAAGAATGGGATGTCACTCATGTTCATATGTGTGTGAAGGCAGCCGAGCGAATACTTTTGGCAATATAGTGTATTGTTAAGTTTACTGGTAAACATCTACTCCTTCAAGATAATTAATTATGTTCTACAACTCATAATACTACATACCGAGCAACATATCTCCTCTGTGCTACAAAAGATCCGTCGTAACCCCCCAAAGTCCTCTAGTCCAAAATTTTGCACTTTGGACTAGAGGAACCAAAGTTCAGTGTTTATGTTTGCAGCTAATTTTAAATATTAAACCAAATGTTCTGTGACACTTTTTGCACAAGAGAACAGTTTACAATATTCACTTTATTTTTGTGAGAATTTTTGTACTTCTAAATCCGTACCTCTCTTGTTCTTTTGCACAATAAATGCTCAAAAAATTACATTATATCTTTGCTTTTTTGTTGTTATTGTTTTTAAAACAATTTAGCCTTGCAAAAGGTCTAAAAAACCCATTTAGAAACACTTCCATGATAAGTTTTACACTGCAACATTTATACCGCAATATATACCGTTACCGTGAGGGATGCAATTTATACCATGATATAAATTTTTGGTCATATCGCCCAGTACTACATCACACTCATAGCTTTATTAATATTTGACATTACACAGTTTCTATTTTGTTAGCGTGCACATTTTAGTTACTTGTGAATGTCAATGTTAAAGCATTTGTTCTGTTTATTTTTCTGTTGCCTTTGACTTACCTTTTAGTTCTTGGTGTGTGGTCCAGGCAGGAAAAGAGGAACCTATTAAACCTGTGATAAACGGAGAAGTGCACACAGCCTGTTCTTTGAAACTCTCCCTGTAAAACAAGCGGATTGTACTTCCTGCACTTCCGCCTCTTTATGATGTCATAAAGAGGCGGAAGTGCAGGAAGTGCAGCTAGCCCACCTCCGCTCCCCAGATAACAAGCTAACAAGTTAGCAACATGCCGAAGAAACATTGCTACACCACAGACGAATGCAAGAAGACTTATGTTTCACTGCACACTCTTCCAAAAGAAACATACGTTAGAGACCAGTGGCTGATGTCAATTTTTCTCCGGGTCCCACAGGATTTTAGTCCAAATTTGCTCGTCTGTTCAGTGCCAACAGTTTAATCAACCAAACACAATATACAATGCCGGTTTCGTGAAGACACTACAGGAAATGGACACTGCTGTCCCCACATTGTCTGGACCAACGTCAACTCCGCAACTGGTACGTGATTTTTTTTCTCTGTCTCATCAAGACAGTAACATCCTGTAATAAATGGATTTAAGGTGGTTCGGTGTCTCCTGCCGTCTGTGGTTCGGGATCTGTGTCGGGCTCAAACATGTACGGTCCGCTAACTTTTCATAATCTTTACATAGTGGCAATTTGGTCATAATTTCAGAAGCCAGTAATTTTTATTTGCACCTAAGACCTGATTGCGCTTTGATACATGCTAAAATGTTTATTAATTTAGAAGTTATAAACATGTTAGTCATTTACAAAAGTGAGACAGAGCAAGTGTTAATTGCAAGCCTGGTCATAACATTAAAAGATACTTTTTCTTTTAACATGTGTTTATTAGTTTTTTGTTTGCAAAGTACAGTAAATCAAACATACATTACATGCAACAAACAGTGCAAACTTTTTCTCCTCATTCTCCCTCCCTTCCCCTCTTCCCCACATCTAATAGCTAAAATATGTTAAAACTATAAAAATAAATAAATTAAAAAAAAAAAAAAAAAAAAAAAAAAAAAGACAAATACTTATAACAGTTATAACATTGGTGGATTTCAAGGGTGTTTCTCAGGACATTATATCATACTGCATGGACATTCTACTCCCTCATAGCCTCCTCTTGCTGGAGCAAGTTACCAATATCAACATCATATCTTAAAAAACTCATAAAAGGTCTCCAGATGTCATCAAAAACACGTTGTTTCCGTTTAATAATGTATGTAACCCTTTCCAATATCATGTTTGATGCCATCTCTTTAATCCATCTTCCAATTCTTGGTGCATCAACATTTTTCCAATTGAGGGAAATGACACGTTTAGCTTGTAATATACACATATCTACAAATCTAGATTCTTTACTTTGTAAGTATGGGTTAGTTGGATATATGCCCAGAAGGAATAGCTTGGGGTCCAGTGGTAACTTCTTAGCTAATATTTTATCGATCGTGTTAATAATATCTTGCCAGAAGGTTTTTACTTTCACACACTCCCATATGCAGTGGTACATCGTTCCTCTTGTTTCATTGCACTTAATACATGTATCAGGGATGTCATTATTAAACTTGTGTAGTTTGACCGGGGTTATGTATGTACGCATCAGCCATTTATATTGAATAAGTTTCAGATTACTGTTAATTGTTTGTTTCTGAGCTTTCTTGCATGCCGCTTTCCAGTCTTGTAGTGATATTTCATCACCTATATCTTCCATCCACAGTCTCAATTTATGTTTTGAAGATTCATCAGACCTGGATATGAGTAAATCATACAGGGATGAAATTAAACCTTTATCATAACAATGTCCTATAATTGCTTTCTCTAAAGAGGAAGTACTAGGTATGTCCAATTTATGGTTTTGAGAGGACGATATAAAATTCCTAATTTGAAGGTATTTAAAGAAATGCGTTTTGGGGATGTTATATTTGGTTGATATTTCTGCAAAGGACATAAATACATCATCTTTTCTGTACATATCTTGTACTTTCCTTAATCCCTTTTCAGCCCATGTTCGAAATCCTGGATCATTACTCCCTGGTTTGAAATTGGCATTACCCCAAATAGGGCTAAGACGAGACCAAGACGGATTGATGTTCAAATATTTACAAGTATCAAACCAAATATCAATCATATTCAATACAATAGGGTTGTCTGTATTTTTCCTCAGACTTTTCCGATCTCCTGAATACAAAAACAAGTTCAGTGGTAAGCTAGGCCTCACCGAACAGGATTCTAAGTCTATCCAAGCAGGGATGTTTTCAGAGGAGAAGTAAAACATAATGGATCGCAGTTGAGTTGCCCAGTAGTAACACTGGATGTTTGGGCACTGAAGGCCTCCTCGATCATATGGTAGATATATTAAAGATAAACGTAATCTTGGACGTTTGTTTTGCCAAATAAAGTTGGTAAACAATTTTCTAATTCTGGTAAACAAGGAAGAGGGAGGGGGTAGGGGAATATTTTGGAATAAATAAAGGAATTTAGGAAGAATGTTCATTTTTAGGATATTTATCCTGCCAATCATTGAAATTGGTAATGATGTCCAGCGTTCTAGAGATGAGGTTGTAATTTCCTGCAGTGAGTCATAGTTGATTTGAGAAATTTTGTTCACCTCAGGAAGAATTTTTATGCCCAAATAAGTAAAATTATCTGTGGAGTTAAAGGGAGAGACATGAACACTGTCTTTTATCCTATCTGATTCATTAAGTAACATTATAGAAGATTTTGACTAGTTAATTTTATATCCAGATATTTTCCCAAAGTTTTCAATAAGACCTACAAGCGCTGGAATGGAACTATTCAAATTTTTAAGGAACAAAATTACGTCATCAGCAAAAAGTGCTATCTTATGCTCCACCTGACCCTCCAAAATTCCGTAAATATCTGTTCTTGTCCTAATTGCTATGTCAAGTGGTTCTATTGCAAGAATAAACAATAATGGGGATAGAGGACTTCCCTGTGGGCAACTTCTAGAAATATTAAAGGGTTTAGAGACCACATTGTTGGTTAAGACTTCTGCAGTGAGTTCTGTGCAAAGCAGTCTGACCCATTTGCAAAATCTGTCTCCAAAGAAGTAAGCACTTCGAACAGATAAGGCCATTCGACTCGGTCGAAGGCTTTCTCCGCATCAAGTGAAAGCAAGGCTGTGTTCTTCGCCGCTCTTTGACTGTGTAAAATATTCAGTACTCGCCTGACATTATGAAATCCTTGTCTACCTTGGATAAATCCATTCTGGTCTCGTCCCACCAGCCGAGGGAGCTGGCCTTCTAATCTTCTTGCAAGAAATTTGCATAATATTTTTGTATCTGAATTTAGGAGGCTAATTGGCCGCATATTTTCACATTTTGTATTTGGTTTTCCCAGTTTTGGAAGCAATGTAATTAGGGCAACCCTCATGGAAGTGGGAAGGAGACCATTCCTGAGGGCTTCCTGAAACATCTCCAATAAGAGTGTCAGTAATTTGGACTGGAATGTTTTATATAGATCTATGGGAATACCGTCAAGGCCTGCTGCTTTTCCAGCCTTCATAGAGCCTATTGCATCTGCTATCTCTTGTTTTGTTATTCTTTCATCTAATGTCCTACTCTCCTCTTCAGAGAGTTTAGGGATATTAAGGTCATTCAAAAATTTTGTCTGTCCATCCAGATCGGGAGAACATTCAGAGCTATACAGTCTCTCATAGAAAACTCTGAAAGACTCACTAATTTCTTCAGGATTCACAATAGTTTCCCCATTTGGAGCTTCTATACAGTTAATTGACCTTTCTGTTTGTTGTTGTTTAATGCGCCATGCTAATATCTTCCCAGATTTTTCCCCTTGTTCGTAGTATGATTGTTTGAGTTTCAATAAGTTGGCAGCTACTTTGTTAGCTGATAGTTCATTATACTGAGATCTGAGAGCAAGAAGTTCTGTATGCTTTTCTGGTGAGCTAGATTTATTTTGATAGAGATCAATTTCAAGTTTTTTAATTTTCCCTTCTAGCGTCCTCATTTCAAGCTGTGCTCTCTTTTTTTTTTTTTTAGAACTAATGAAACAAATGATTTGACCTCTAATGAAGGCCTTAAATGCCTCCCACCTTATGCTAGCCGAAGTTTCAGAAGTGTTACATTCAAAATACAGGTCAATTTGTTTAGCTATGAAATCTACAAATTCAGGATCCATAAGCCATTGTGGTTGAAAGCGCCATCTTGGGGGGTCTCTTACAAGCTTAACATCTTCATATATCAAGGATACTGCTGCATGGTCAGATAGAACTATGCTGCTATACTGGCACTCCTTAATTTTGGAGGCAAGTAGTGCTGAGACTAGAAAAAAGTCTATTCGTGAATGAGTTTTATGAGTGCCAGAATAGCAGGAGTACTCCATCGCGTCTGGATTTCCATATCTCCATATATCCAATAGATTTAATTCTTTCATAAAATTATATATTGTCTTCCTTGACCTGGTATGAGTGTTATCAAAGCCTGATGATCTATTCTTAGACGGCTCTAGTGTGCAATTGAAGTCACCAGCTACTACATAGTGTCTAGAGAGATTTGAAATTGTCAGGAATAAATTGTTATAGAATTTGGGGTCATCTTCGTTTGGCCCATAAAGATTTATCAAATTTATCTTTTCATATAACAGAGTACCTTGGACCATGATATATCTACCACCAGGATCCCTTATAACATTATGAATTTGGAAGGGGACTGACTTATGGATCAATATCATAACTCCTCTAGCATGAGTAGTATAAGGAGCAGAAAACACCTGGCCCTGCCATCTTCTTTTTATCTTAGAGGTGTCCCCACTTAGCAGATGAGTTTCTTGCAGGAAGATTATTTTTGATTGTAAAAATTTTATCCTGCTCATTATTTGCTTTATCTTTGCAATTTTATTCAAGCCTCTACAGTTCCATGAGGTGATTTTTAGCTTAAAACTATCCGTCATGAGTTATTTTGTTTGTACTGATAGTGCATTTGAGAAAACATCCCCAGAGGAAGCATAATAAAAAAGAAAATAAAGTACATAAAAAAAAGAACTCCCCCCCCCATGCTGCCAAGGAAACATCTCCTCTCCTCCCTTTCTTCTTTAACAACCACTTATGAAAATTGGTCCAAACGTAAGACCAGCTATCTCTCTGTACTCTTTTTTTAAACTCTTACTGCTTGTAACTACAGTGAAATACTAACCATTTAAACTCTATTTCTTATTTTGAATAATGCAATTAAACTAACTGACAGAACGTGAGCAATAATGTTTGCTGTCACATACCTGTTATTCATCAGTGAGGATGGGTAAATTTCTCAAGTAACTAAATACTTAGCTGCATCAGTCTTTTCTTTTTTCTTCTTTTTTCCTACAGTTCGTTTTAATTCCAGTCTTTCACAACAGGGATAAACAAATATAACAGCCATAAAAAAAAAGAAATAAATAAACAAGAGACCCCATCCTCTGGTTCTAACTCCTCAGAGACTGGAGAAAGTTGTCTGCTTCAGCCGGAGTTTGGAAAAGGTGAGATCTATCATCATGCGTCACCAGGAGCCGCGCTGGGAAGATGATCCTGTGTTTATTGATCCCCTTGTCGCGCAGCTTCTTTCACACCTCATCGTAGCTGCGCTGCATTTTGCGCACTCCAGCGGAGAGATCCGGGTGAAAACGAACTTGCTCGTTGGCATAAAGGATTTTCCCTTTGATCCGTGCTGCCTTCAGCACTTGCTCCTTGTCTCTGAAATTCAAGAATTTCATTATGAGAGTCCTTGGACATCCCGTGCTTGAGTTAGAAGGAAGAGTGCCAATTCTGTGCACCCGTTCAATTACCGGAGCCTCCCGCGGCTCCAGCCCCAGGGCCCCGGGCAACCACCTCTCCAGAAACGCAGCGGTATCTTGGCCCTCTGCTTTCTCCGGTAAGCCCACCAATCTTACGTTGTTGCGTCTGCTTCTACATTCCAAATCGTCAACTTTGTTGGTGAGGGTTTTCACGGTGCTTTCCAGTGTGCTGACTTTAGTTAGTAGCTCATTAACGTTATCTTCTGCATCTGAAATCCGTTGTTCAGCATGTGCAATGTGCCCCGTGCATTCCTGCACCTGCTTTTTCACATCGGTGATTGTTAGTTGCACAACGTCGATTTTCTTGTAAAGACCACTTTTCAATGAAATTATGGCTTTCATGATATCGTCGTTGGTTTTCTCGTCTGATTGGGATTCGCCGGCGTCTTTTCCCTGAATGTCATCTTCCACGAGTGACATGGTGTCGCTCATTTCTTCTCCCTCCGAGTGTTCGTCTCCTTGTTGAGGCATTTGTTTGTCTTTTTTCTTGTCCTTTCTTGGCATTTGTACGTCCAAGTACACTGGTATTCACATTATTTAAGTTTAATTCAAGTTCTGGTTAGTTTTGTAGGATTTATTACAAGCTAGCAGCAGAGCTCAAAAATTCGTGACTGTCTAGCTCTTCGCCATAACCGGAAGTCGATTAAAAGATACTTATTGGTGTTTATGCAAACCAGGCTTTCTAGTGAAATCAGAGAGTAGACACATAACCTTACCTGATATAAAATGGGCACCGCATACGCAAGCATTTTTGATCGTGTCCTCAGTCCAGTCTACAAGCAGCTACATGATAGCTTGAAGCCACAGCCACCTTTGGTTGCTTTGAAATGGTCGTGATCCGGTAGGTATCCTATAGAACCTGAGTCTTTTAGAATACCGATTTTGACAACTGTACACACAACGACCTAACATTTTGATGCCGCTGATGGTATTATTTAGCACTGTTAACTTGTCCGGCTGGGGCAAAATAGTAGTACTTCTGTTACCAAACTGCACACGCAGCTTATCGATGATGTAGGCTGTTAACAGGTCTGTAACATCACGCTCAGCGGTACCCATGACAATCATACATAATATACATCCATATAAGATGATAATTCCTGTTTAACGGTGAGCACCGTTGAGCTCCGCTGAGCAACGTAGGTTTCAGTTACTTGCTTGTGATTGGCCCGACCATCATCAGCAAATGTGCTGATGATGTGGTAAAAATAAGGACAGTTAAATCATTCCCTAATGAGAAAGCCTGGATGAATGGAGAGGTGAGAGCTCTATGTAGAGCCAAAAAAGCTACAACAAAGAAGCCTACAACACTGCCAGAGTAAAACTGAAAGCTGGCATCAAGGAGGCAAAGCGAAGGCATCAGCAGAGACTGGAGAGAGACCTCAACACCAACAACAGCAAAGACTTGTGGCAGGCGGACAAAAGTGTGACAGGCTACAAAAGCAGGAGCGCTCCCATCATGTGTGAGGCCATGTTACCAGACGAGCTAAACACATTTTATGCACGCTTTGACCTCCTCAGCAGAGTGTCAGCTGTAAAGTCTACTCCGCCTCCAGAGGACCGGCCACTGTCAGTATCCACAGTGGATGTGAGGAAAGTCCTGCTGAAAGTGAATATGAGTAAAGCTGCTGGGCCTGATAACATCCCTGGCCGTGTACTAAAAACATGTGCCAACCAGCTAGTAGATGTCATTACTGACATTTTCAACATATCGCTGTCACAGGAGACTGTTCCCACCTGCTTCAAGACAGCCACCAGACAGCCACCTGTGCCTAAAAAGTCTGCAGTGTCTGATCTAAATGACTACCGCCCTGTGGCACTCACCCCCATCCTGATGAAGTGCTTTGAGAAACTGGTTCTCCAGCACATAAAGAACAACATCCCTGCCAGTCTGGACCCTCAGCAGTTTGCATTCAGAACCAACAAATCCACAGAGGATGCCATCTCCACTGCTCTCCACTCAGTCTTCACTCACCTTGAGAAAAGCAGCACCTACACCAGAATGCTGTTTGTTGATTTCAGCTCAGCTTTCAACACAATCTCCCCCATGAAGCTGATTGGAAAACTGAACACTCTGGGCATCAGTACCACTCCCTGCAACTGGATACTGGACTTCCTCACAAACAGACCCCAGTCAGTTCGGATTGGCAGTCTCTCCTCCTCCACTCTAGTGCTCAACACCGGAGCGCCCCAGGGCTGTATGCTCAGCCCCCTCCTGTTCACGCTGTACACCCATGACTGCAACCCCTGACATGGAGAGAACTCTATTGTGAAGTTTGCGGATGACACCACCATTATCGGACAGATTTCCAACAATGATGAGTTTTCATATCGGGAGGAAATCAACCATCTTGCAGAATGGTGCACAGAAAACAACTTACTGCTCAACGTCAGCAAATCCAAAGAGCTGATAGTTGATTTTAGAAAAAAGGAGGCAAAGACACAACCCTGTCTACATCAATGGAGCTGAGGTGGAGCAAGGTGAGCAGTTTCAAGTTCCTGGGAATCAACATCACAGAGAACCTGACATGGACTTCACATATCTCTGCCCTGGTTAAAAAAGCTCAGAAACGGCTGTATTTCTTAAGGAAACTTAAGAAAGCAAAATTCCCACGCCAAGTTCTTGTCAACTTCTACAAAGGAGCAAAGCATCCTGAATGGAAACATCACAAACTGGCATGGGATGTGCACGGCCCAGGACAGGAAGACTCTGCAACGAGTGATTAAAACTGCCCAAAACATCATTGGTACCCATCTACCAAGCATCAGTGATATCGGGGAGGTGAGGTGCCTGTGCAGAGCCAAAAGGATCCTAAAAGACAACACCCAGCCCAGCCACAGCCTGTTCACCCTGCTGCCGTCAGGCAAAAGATACAGAAGTATCTGCTGCCATACCACCAGACTACAGAGCAGCTTCTTCCCTCAGGCTGTGAGACTACTAAATGCACCATCTGCACTCCTCCATGTTTAATAATTTTATTTTTTATACAATCAATTAATCAGTCAAGAGGGAACCACATTTTAATTTCATTATACATCCTGTTGTATAATGACCAATAAACTTCCTTGTATCCTTGTATCCTTGTATCCATATGTCACTCAGAAAACAGTCAGCCAATCAGTGGAGAATTGCTGATTCTCTTCTGATTGGCTAAACGAACCGTGCTGCCAGAGCTCCAGGAGAAAGGCAAGCAAGAGGAGCTGTAAAACCATATTTAGCGGACCACAGGTACTCAAACCACTGCTGGGGATATCAACAGTTAAAATAAAACCCTGGAAAAGTGTACAGCATGTCGCCTTTAAGTTGATTTTTATTATATAGTATAATTTGTTATTAATTATTTTCTGTATTTTCTTAAAACCTGAACATTTGTTTGATGCACTTTTGTTTAGTTAGTTTGTCTTGATCTACCCCCTTTTGTGTTATTGGTCTGATCAACCAGTATTTAAGTTCACCCTGTGTGTCTAGTTGTTAGGTCAGTTCATCTTTTGTTCAGTTCAGGTTAAGTTGCCATTCTGTCTGAGTTGAGTTCTGTTTAGTTTGCCTCATTTTAAGGCCTAGAACTTTTTGTTAAGTATCTTTGCTTTTTTGTGTTATTGCACCAATTATGGATTTTTCTTTATATTTTGGCTAAATAAATACCTTTTTTTTTTTTTAAGTAACTTGCAAGTCCTTGTGCATGCCTGCCTGGTCCCTCACAGTACAACTGTAATTTTTCATGGAATTTCATGGATTGGTATACAGATACTGAAACAGGCATCAGAACTAGCAATCTTTTTGAGGCTGAATGGTATCCTTATACTTCTGTATTTATTGCACAAAGAACAGTACATTTGGCTGAGCCTGATTATTTTATGTTTGCTCAAGTTGACCCGCACTCTCTACAAAATTACCATCCTGCACTTAAGGGAGTCCCAGAAACATTGTGGGCGACCCACAAATATGACGTTGGCCTTATAGCAAATACTACAAGGATACAAGGATACAAGGAAGTTTATTTGTCATTATACAACAGGTTGAATAATGAAATTAAAGTGTGATTCCCTCTTGATTGATTAATTGATTGTAGATGGTGCATTTAGTAGTCTCACAGCCTGAGGGAAGAAGCTGCTCTGTAGTCTGGTTGTACGGCAGCGAATACTTCTGTATCTTTTGCCTGACGGCAGCAGGGTGAACAGGCTGTGGCTGGGGTGGGTGTTGTCTTTTAGGATCCTTTTGGCTCTGCACAGGCACCTCACCTCCCCAATATCACTGATGCTTGGTAGATGGGTGCCAATGATGTTTTGGGCAGTTTTAATCACTCGTTGCAGAGTCTTCCTGTCCTGGGCTGTGCACATCCCATGCCAGTTTGTGATGTTTCCAGTCAGGATGGTTTCAATCGCTCCTTTGTAGAAGCTGACAAGAACTTGGCGTGGGAATTTTGCTTTCTTAAGTTTCTTTAAGAAATACTGGGCTTTTTTAACCAGGGCAGAGATATGTGAAGTCCATGACAGGGTCTCTGTTATGTTGATTCCCAGGAACTTAAAACTGCTCACTTGCTCCACCTCAGCTCCATTGATGTAGACAGGGTTGTGTGTCTTTGCCTCTTTTTTTCGAAAATCAACTATCAGCTCTTTGGTTTTGCTGACGTTGAGCAGAAGGTTGTTGTCTGTGCACCATTTTGCAAGATGGTTGATTTCCTCCCGATATGAAAACTCATCATTGTTTGAAATCCAGCCGATGATGGTGATGTCATCTGCGAACTTCACAATAGAGTTCTCTCCATGTCGGGGGTTGCAGTCGTGGGTGTACAGCGTGAACAGGAGGGGGCTGAGCACACAGCCCTGGGGCGCTCCGGTGTTGAGCACTAGAGTGGAGGAGGAGAGACTGCCAATCCGAACTGCAATGGGGTAGCACGGCGTTCTACCCCATTGCAAGTAACACCGAAATCTACATACAGGCCAAATCAACAACAATACTCTTTGAGACCAGATGCTGAAGCTGGCATACAAGTTGCAATAGAGAAATTGCTCTCCTTAGGCATTCTGACACCATGTCCTAACTCACCATGTAACACGCCCATCTTTCCTATAAAAAAGGCATCCTGTCCAAGATTTGCACAGTGTACATGATGCCATACATGTGCATGCTCGTATTGTACCAAATCAGTCCACCATTCTCTCTAAAATTCCTGGAAATTCTACCCATTTCTCTGTGATTGACCTTGCCAATGCATTTTTCAGCATTCCTGTCCACCCAGACTCACAGTTTTGGTTTGCATTTACATTCAAGGGAAAGAAATATACATGGATAAGAATACGTCAGGGTTATGCAGAGTTTCTACCAATATTCACTGCTGTACTGCAGGAAAGTCTGACAGGGTTTCAGTTCACAGAGGGTAGTACTTTGGTGCAATATGTTAATGATTTGTTGGTGTGTTCACCAAATGAGCAGGCCTGCATTAAAGACACCAGAGATCTCTTAAAATATCTGGCCTTGCAAGGGCATAAGGCCTCAAAAGATAAATTAAAGTTGGTGAAAACACAAGTGAGGTATCTGGAGCATGATATCTCTCATAATCAAAGAACAACTGTCTCTGAGAGATTGGAGGCAATAAGGAAAATTCCAAAACCCGAAACAAAAAAAGACAAGTCATGTCATTTCTAGGTTGCACAGGGTACTACAGGCCCTGGATTTGCGACTATGCTACACTGACGCAGCCACTGTCAGACCTTGCCCATGGAAAAGGACTGACAGCTCATGACAAGGTCACATGGACTCCAGAAGCGGAGAAGGCTTTTGAACTCTTGAAGCAAGCTTTGGCCTCAGCTCCTGCTCTAGGAATTCCAAACTTATCTCACCTTTTAGTTTATTTTTTAATGAACAAGATGGTTTTTATAAAGCTGCCCTGTGTCAAGTCCATGGTGAAAACCTGTTGCCTACTATTCACAGTGGTTAACATCAGTTGTATGTTGTATGCCTGCTTGTTTGAGAGCTGCATCGGCTGCTGTTTCTGCTTCTGCTCCTCTTGTATGTTACAGGGAACTAAAGATATTCATCCCGCATGCAGTTGCAGCCATCCTTGTACAGAGTAAGACCTCTCAGTTTTCGAGAGTATCAACTCTGAGCTATCACCACATGCTCCTGGGTCTTCCCCATGTCACTCTTGAATGGTGCAAGGTCCTGAATCCAGCCACACTCCTTCCCACTGAGGAGGATGGGGAGCCTTATGACTGCCTGGAAGCAATCACCACACAGGTAACTCACAGGCAAGATCTTTCTTCTACTCCCCTCCCAAACAGTGAGTTGGTTTTGTTCATGGATGGCTCTGCCAGAAAGGACCCAAAGACAGGGGAAGCCCAGGTGGGTTACGCTGCGGTTACTAGTTTCTTTGTTCTTGAATCCAGCCATCTTCCATGTCATCTTTCAGCCCAAAAAGCTGAACTTTTTGCATGTGTTCTTTTTGAAGGAAAGCCTGTCACAATTTAAACAGACAGTATATATGCATATACTGCATTTCGTTGCTCTGTATTTGTGACATGTGCAATGACAATAAAGTTGAATCTAATCTAATCTAATATGCTTTTGGTTTGACTCATGACTTTGGTAGGGGAGACCGGGGTTGGTTGTCACACTTTTTACTCTTCTGTGAAATGCTTGTCATCAAAACATCTTTTAGTAGCCATTCCTTCATTAAATGAAAGCCTAAGGTCTTGGCTTTTACAGGGTATCCCTTTCATTTTTACAAGTTATTGTAATAAGAAGTAATTAACCATCAAAGACACTCTGAGACATTGTGACAACCATCCCCATCACGGGGTTGGTTGTCACAAGGTATGGGGTTGGTTGTCATATAACTATCAATGGGGTTTCAGTGAAAAAAAAAATGTGATTTAAAAATCATGTGTAATGTTTTAGTTTTTTAAGGTAGAATCACCAAATAAGTTTTTTTTTGTTTTGTTTTGTTTTTTTTAAATCCTGCCTGTATAATAGTACTCATCAATACCCCTTGTATTTAAAACTCAAAATTGGAAACAGGTGACTGTTGGTTTGAATGATCCTTTGAAATGAGAAGTAAAATAAAACAATTTACAGTGCTGAAAAAAACTAACCTTTATTGAATCTATTGTGTGTATAAAATCAAAATCACATGAGACTTTATGAACTATAACGTTTGCCATGCTGACTGTCCTTCTGAACTCCTTTACAAAAAAAATCAAGAAGTAAAAATATCACAAGAATTAATTACCTTAACTGAGCCTACATGTCCAACATTTTTTTTACAAAGTAACTTGAACAACCATGAGTAAGTCGATGTTTTATGTGCAGCAAACATTCGAGAACAAAATGGACTACCACATCAGTATCAAATACTGGTGATCTGAACAGCTGTCCTTTTCTGGCAGTGTGTGTCTTCATCTAGCAATCAGAATAACATCAATCACAGTTCTGACAAATGTACCAACAGGTGAAAGCAGCCTTGCCCTCTCCTGCAGAAGGACCTGTGCATTCTCTGCAACCTGATGACTAGATTCTGATACAAGACTTGAGGAGAAGCAAGTGGAATTCTCCCAGGTGGAGAGGCCCATATCAGGTGCCGCTGACCACTGATTCTGCAGTAAAGATCGGAGAGAGAGAAACCTGGATTCACAGCTCCCATTGTAAGAAAGGCCCGGATGTGCCTGTGGACAGGCCTGCAGAAGAAGACTTGAGGGACATCGCTGAAGACAACTGACTGCCATGGAGGGAAAAACCAAAATCTCCTGGCATCCTTCCAAACAATTTGGTTGCTCCTTAAATGAGGGCATGACAGTCCTCTTCATGATAACCTTCATGATTGTATTCCTTTTGTTTTGGTCTGAGCACTAACTGGATTTTGTTTGAATATCATGCACTTAGTTTTTTCCTTCACGAATATGAGGTTTTTCCTAGTGCACATATTATATTTTAGTTAGCCATATGAAGTCTTTTACCCATCTCCAGTCTCTTAAGGGGCTTTCACATAGCACGTGGTTTGGGCAGCGCGCTGCACTGGGTACGCCGCTGGTTACCGCACAGACTGGCGCAGAGTAGGGCGCTGAGTAGGGCACATGCATGCGCTCGGCGCCAACCTTGGCGCTATGTGAAAGCCCCTTTAAGGGGAGGGGATGTTTGGCCTCATATGAGTCATGTGACCTGGACTTTCTGCTTTGTTTTGGTAATTTTTTATGAAATCCAGTTGGATCAAATTAGGTTGAAAGATGAGCAGAATCTCCAGGCCATGTGAGTAGATACAACTGTGTTTAATAACTTTGTATCTATGTTTATGATATATGTTTGTGTTATCTTACAATGATTTTAATGTTAAAAAGGAGGGAAGTGTGAAAGAATTTACCATTAAAATCATGTATTGCGTTAGTCTTTGTCTGACCTCAGAGTCAAGCTGGTGGTATTTGCAATGGATCAGACGCTCTGCCTGCCTGTTTGGACTTTATGGCTAGGCCTGTTCATTAACTAGGTCTGTTTTTGTAAGTTGTTTATTGCTTTATTACCCGATTGACTATGTAAGTCATGCAAAGTATATGTAAAATCTAAAGACCTTAAAAGCTGCCAGTCACCCCTTGCATACTGACAATCTACCGCCAAGCTTTGGTGTGTGTGATTCTCCTGCTGTTACAGCATTAAAGGCATGAAGACAATCGGACTGTTCACTTTTTTTTTGAGGAATTGCATGAAAAGACTAAGTCTGTTTTGTTCGTAAGTCCGATGTCCGAAATCAGTATTTTTCAGTAGTATAGTATATGTGCGTATGAACATTGAGTAACATAGAAATGTAAACAAATGTGAACACAGGAAAAATATATACTGCACACTAGCCAAGAAAACGTGTAATAAATGAAATAATTGATTTCCACAAAGCGGACTGCGAAATAAACCTTACGCCTGAATTTTCAGCTTTAGGGCAAATTTTTCATATCATTGAAAGTTAATAACTTGAAACGTTTGTATGTTGAGGTGTCCCTGTATTTAGAGGAAGAGTTTTATATATGAAACAAAAAATAATCTCTTTTGCATGTAACATGATGACTGCACTTGTTAACTTTCTCGCTGCCCTAGATTACAACTATACAGTTTAAGTACAGTGTTGCATTATGCAAACTAAATCTGGGCAGGGGGATTCAATTCTGGCATGTTAAATTAGCATTTAACTTACTGTACTGTTGCATAATTTCACATTAATTATGTGTCTGCCAAGAGGGAAAAATATTTCCCTGCTTCCTGAAGTAATCTTTTTTTATTCATTGAAATTTTTCTGGAAATTTCAATTCCTAAATAAGTAAATAAAATAAATAAGGAAAAAACAAATAGTAAACAAGAAGTACAAAAAACAAGGATCTGTAAAATATCAATTGAAAAAGGAGACACAAAAATAGAAACAATATATACCGTAAAATAACAACCTCAACAGTTTAATTTATGCTGTTGCTGTTTATCTTTTTCCACAGAGAAAGCAGGGAAAGACAAGAGGGTGGAGCGAGCTGTGGGTGTGTGCAAGAAAGTGGTGGCTTCCTTCACTTTCTCATGGAAGAAGAAGAGAGCCTTGGCTGCTGCTCAGGAACAGTTTCACCTACCCCAACACAAGCTGGTGACAGAGTCACCCACCGGGGGGGTTCACATCAGACTTAGACTTAGACTTAGACTTAGACTTCTTTTATTGTCATTGCACAAAAAAACACAGCAGTGAGATTTTGGCAACGAAATGTCGTTGCTTGGCTTCCGGATTACAGCAGAGATGGAATTGTGGGACCATTTAGGTATATATAAATATAAATATTATACATAAATATAGTCTATATAACTGGTATGATATGGTCTATATACCTAGTGCTAAAAAACAGGAGCTAAATAGTAATGAGTGCAATTGAGAATAGCTAGATAAAACAGAATGTACAACAACAGACTAAACAGTGTAAACAACTGAATAACCAGTATAAATAATAATGAGTGCAACTGAGAATAACTAGATAAAAACAGAATGTAAACAACGGACTGAGCAGCGTAAACAACTGAATAGCCAGTGTAAATAATAATGAGTGCAATTGAGAATAACTAGATAAGACAGAATGTAAGCAACAGACTAATAGTGTAAACAACTGAATAATCCATGTAAATAATAATGAGTGCAATTGAGAATAACTAGATAAAACAGAATGTGAACAGCAGACTAAACAGTGTAAACAACTGAATACCCAGTGTAAATAATAATGAGTGCAATTGAGAATAACTAGATAAAACAGAATGTAAACAACAGAACAGAATGTAAACAACAGAAAAAAAACAACTGACTAAACAGTGTTAACAGTGGAAGATTGCACAGAAATGTATTGTCCATACGTAGCTGCTGGGCGGGCGGGGGTGGGGGGGGGGGTGTTATTGCACAAATAGGAGGTAATTAATTCTCCTCATCCCAGGGGTGTTTCCCGGACTGGGCTACACACCCTGGGCCTGAAGAAACCATACCTCCATAAAGATATATTGCACAGAAATGTATTGTCCATATGACAAGTTATTTGGCATTGAGCAGTCTGATGGCCAGGGGGAAGTAACTGTTTCTGAGTCTGGCTGTTCTGCAGCGGATGCTGTGGAACCGTCTGCCAGACGCCAGTCGGGAGAACAGTCCATGCTGGGGGTGGGTGGGGTCAGAAATGATCCGGTGGGCTCTGGATAGGCAGCGGCTGTCTGCTACGTCCTGGATGGGGGGGAGCGGGGTCCCGATGATCTTCTCCGCCGTCCTCACCACTCTCTGCAGAGACTTCCAGTCTGAGGCCCTACAGCTCCCAGACCAGACGGAGATGCAGCGGGTCAGCAGGCTCTCGATGGTCCCTCTGTAGAAGGTGGTTAGGATGGGAGGGGGGAGGGAGGCTCTTCTCATCCGCCGTAGGAAGTGCAGGCGCTGCTGTGCCTTCTTCGCCAGGGAGGAGGTGTGGAGTGACCAGCCGAGGTTGTCGGTGATGTGCACTCCCAGGTACTTGGTGGTGCTCACGACTTCCACGGCTGTGTCGTTGATGAGGAGGGGTGTGTGGCTGGGTCTGGATCTCCTGAAGTCCACGATGATCTCCTTAGTTTTATCGACATTCAGGACCAGGTTGTTCACCTTACACCAGTCCACAAGATGTTGCACTTCCTCCCTGTAAGCCAGTTCATTGTCATCCTGAATGAGGCCCACAACTGTTGTGTCGTCCGCGTACTTCAGGATGTGGTTGCTGCTGTACCTGGGGCGACAGTCGTAGGTCATCAGGGTGAACAACAGGGGGCTCAGAACACATCCCTGGGGGGAGCCGGTGTTCAGGGAGATGACACTGGAGGTGTTGTTCCCCACACGGACAGACTGGGTTCTGTCGGTGAGGAAGTCCAGCAGCCAGTTACACAGGGAGGTTTTGAGGCCCAGGGGCTCCAATTTGCATATCAGGTCCTGGGGGATGATCGTATTGATGATTGATTGCTACTCTGATGGCACGGTTCAGATTTGCCCTCGCTGATTTGAGTGCCGTCGCATCACCAGATTTGAATGCAGCATTGCGCTCCCTCAGTCTTTCGCGCACCTCCTTAGTCATCCAAGGTTTCTGGTTGGCCCATGTGATGATAGTCTTGGTGACTGTAACCTCCTCCATGCACCACTGTATGTAGCCTGACACAGATGCAGCATACTCCCCCACATTGGTGTGTTGATTGTCTGTTGCAGCCTCTCTGAACATGCTCCATTCGGTGCATTCAAAACAGTCCTGCAGTGCAGACATGGCTCCCTCAGGCCACACTCTCACCTTCTTCACAGCCGGCTTTTCCCTGGTGAGCAAAGGCTGGTATGCAGGAATTAGCATAACAGAGAGGTGGTCTGAGGAGCCCAGGTGGGGGCGGGGGGCTGCTCTGAATGCCTTCTTGTTGTTTGTGTAAATCAAGTCCAGTGTATTCTCCCCTCTAGTAGCAAAATCCACATGCTGGTAAAAATTCGGAAGCACAGTCTTCATGTTGGCCTGGTTAAAGTCCCCAGCAACAATAAAAACTCCCTCCGGGTGTGTGGATTGCATGTCGCTGATGGCACGGTAAAGAACACTCAGGGCTTGTTTACAGTTAGCGCTGGGCGGAATGTAAACAGCAACAATGGTGACGCTGGTGAATTCCCGGGGCAGGTAGAAGGGTCTGCATCTCACAATCGTAAACTCTATGTCCACACAGCAATGACTGGAGACCAGAGAAGCGTTGTTACACCAGCTGTTGTTAGTGTAAATGCAAACACCACCTCCCCGTGTTTTACCTGTGAGAGCATGGCTCCTGTCGGACCTGAATGTTGTTAGCCCGTCCAGGCTGATGGCGGTGTCCGGGACAGAAGAGTTGAGCCACGTCTCGGTGAGAATGATAATGCAGCAGTTTCTTGTCTCCCGTTTCGTGATTAAGTCCAGCTTCAGGTAGTCCAGTTTGTTTTCCAGGGAGCGTACGTTGGCGAGCAGGACTGATGGAAGCGGCGGTCGGAACGGGTTAGCTTTTAGCTTAGCTGTAAGTCCACCGCGACAACCGCGCTTCTGCTTCCTCTCGCACCGCCTCCGACGTCTCCGCGGGCGGCCTGCACTGGGGGGAGACTCCGCTGTTCTTTGATCCGCTGGATCTGACCAGCATAGCAGACCGAGGTTGTGTAGAACGGTCCGCGTCTCCGGGCTTACGGTGTTTACGGGGTCTACGTTGCTAAATTTGCTAATACTAAAGATAAGCTGCCGGTCATATACTATTCTAGCACTGTTTCGCTGAATTTGTGATGCTAAAAACACTGAACTAGATGGCGAAATTACCGATAAAGTGGCTATGTTACCGGGAGCCGAAGCAGCCGCAGCCGGACAGGGCACCGCCATCTTGGAGAGATGATCAGAAAATGATTGAGAAGGTGTTGGAACAACACAAAGCCATCTCTCAAGTACTGGGTGCAGATAAGACCAGGCACTTGGTTCCCTCCTGGCAAGACCTAGAAGTGCTGGAGAGTATGCATGTGGCCCTTAATCCACTATTGGATTTCACTGATTCACTCTCTGGTGAATGTTACGTGAGTTTGTCATACCTCAAGCCGATGCTGCACCTCTTCAAAAAACAGATTCTGAAAACGTCTGATGATGAGTCACAGCTCACAAAGGACATGAAGATGGCAGTCATGGCATACCTGGATGAAAAGTATGCCGACCAGAAAACAGATGACCTGCTTGATATGGCAACCTTGGTGGATCCCTGTTTTAAGGTACAATACATCAGAAAAGAAGACTGACGCCATCAAAATGAGAGCAGTGTCTGAGGGAAACCAGGACCTGTCTACTTCAGCCAGAACAGAGGGACCAGGAGAAGAAGGGGCAGGAGCTGCTGCAGTGCTACCCACGCAGAAGAAACAGAGAAAATCATTGGGCAGTTTCTTTAAAAAATCATGTGCCACCAGCACAGGACTTACTGACAGAGAGACAGTGGAAAGGGAACTTGAAAACTACTTGCTGGTACCAGAATCGGACAGTGAAATGGACCCACTGCAATGGTGGAAAATCCACCATTGTGCCTTTTATGTGCCTTTTATTCTGAGCATAGGCTTTTAACAGTTCAGTCAATGTCTATTTTATTTATGTTCTCTTTGAAAGCTGCTTGAAATTGCACTGAGTATATGAATTAAAAGGTTACTATATAACAGTGAATTACAAGGTTACTATATATATAGTAACCATGTAATTCACTGTTTAAATATCTGTTCTGGCATTTATTCCTTATATTCCATATTAGCGCATACCAAATCAGATAATGTGTGATATGCATGTGTAAACAGAATAATTCAAATAACTTGTAATTGACTTTTTTTCTTGTCTTTGTGTGTGTAATCAACTTGTGAATTTTTATAGTGATACCTGAAAGTAAAATTTTGAACCCCTTTCCCCTGTGTCTTAAAAACAGTGTTTTTTGGTAATATGTGGTCATAAATAGGTGATTTTCAAAACTTTCCACCAATGGGATTTCTTGGGACTTTTTTTCCCTCACTCAGGACAAACTGAGGATACAAAATCAGTTGAGTTTGCTTCTCTTGCAATTTGTCCTAGGTTGACCCTAATTTTAGCCTAAAATTACTGGACTAACAGAGCTACCTCCGCTTCCCGCCTCGCCATGTACAGGTCATAGTAGGGCTGCACAATTAATCGAATTTTAATCGTGATCACGATTTTGGCTGCCACGATTAAATGAGCCTGATCGTCGGCGATATTTATATTTAAAATGCGGGCTCTGCTGCCTATCTAATCAAGCACTTTCTCAGCCAGTAGCAAGCCAACCACCAGGGGGCGAACACATGGTTAGGGCTTCATTAAGCTGCCTAAATAACAAGCGAGCGCACTCTGCAGCAGCAGCCTCGAGTTACTTGGTGGACTGATGAGAGTGAGTGATGTCGGGAGAAGAAGGTAGGCTACGGCAGTTCCTGCAACAAGTTCCCCGTCAGAAAGGCTACTGAGGGCCTGCTCACATAGGGCCATTTGCTGCGTATCGTACTAAAGCAAAAATGCCCCCCTCCCCAGTCCCCGGCTGGCCTGCACTCACATTAGCTAAAGCCCAAATGCGCCCAAGCGCGATTTCCCCTGGTATACACATCATCATGTTGAAATACGACAACAGGCATGGTCCGACGTCATCATAAATCAATAAAGTTCAAATACATTCACCATGTCTTCCTTTAACTAAAAGACGTTTTTGTTTCTTTTAATCAGACATAGGGATGTTTATTTACCTTAACAGTTTCGGAGGTAACTTCCTCCTTCAGAAAGGTCCAACTGACAGCCGGAGCGGCATGTCAGCTGGCTGCTACATTCAACCGGGTGGCGACGCAGACAGCGCGGTGCTACGGCCGGCCCCACGCCCACCCGGTCAGGTCAGCCGGATCTGACAGGTGCGCGGCGCACACAGACTGCCATATATACCTTTCATCATAAATCAACTTTTGTTTATACGCGGTTGCAGCAGCACCATGGACAGCGACACAGACAACATGGTTGATTATTGATTGCACGACGCAGCCATTCGCCGGTAATCGCTGCGCGCATTAAACAATTTTGCGGAGGCAGGAGGAAAGTTGCATGATTTGCGTCGTATCCACGTTCGCGCGGTGCGTGCATGACCGTGCATGAACGCCCGCATCGTACTGGAGCACACCCCCTCCAACCGTGCCAGAGTGGGGCAGGTGTACTGTATTCAAGCACAGAACGGAGCGATCACACTAGTCAAATAATTTTATTTTTTTATTATTAAGCATTTATTCTTATTTAAAGTTTCATTTTGCACTGAAAACTGTTAATATATTGTTTGTTTAAAAGTAGTGCAATAAAAATACAGATGCTTTCCCTAACATGATGAATAATCGTGATGAATAATCGTGATTACAATATTGATCAAAATAATCGTGATTATCATTTTGGCCATAATTGTGCAGCCCTAGGTCATAGGGTTGTCACGATACTAAAATTTCAAACTCTATATCGATACTCAGGAAAATATTCGATACTTGATACCATTTTCGATACCGCAGGGATAAAAAAAAAAAAGACAAAAATTTAAAAGGCATAAAAAATATTTTTATTAAAATTAAAACTCAAAAATAGCCTTTTCAATAAAAAAATAAAAAATAAAATCACAAATTGCAAAAATAACCCAAATATCATAATAATTTTACAACATTTTAATTTATAGTGCAAAAATAACAATGACATATGTTTTAGAACTACAAATTTACTACAAACTACTAAGCATTATTTTTATTAACATAGTATTGTTTTATAGGATTGACATTTTCTGGAACTGTGTCAACGGCGGCTTTGCACATGCGCAATTCATTTGCTGCCTGGACGCGGAGTGGTGAGGGTCTCCTCTCTGCTCTTCTCCTGACAGCAGCTGCCTGTGACTGGAGGCTGTGACAACCTGTGAGTACTTTGGGGTGGGGGAGGGGCTCGCGGTAGCACTCACTGCTCGCTGAGAACAGGAACTGCAGAGGAACGATACGTGCTTTCATGTCAGTCTCCAAAATACCAGAAAACTCTCCAATAACACCAGGAAAAGTCGCTAGATTTGTCACTAGTTGCTTTTGACAAAAAAAAGTTGCCATGGGGAGTTGGAAAGTCGCCAGATTTAACAAGAAAGTTGCCAAGTTGGCAACACTGGCCAAGAAACAAGAAACTCTCTTCCACTGTGTCTTTTCTTTTCTTTTCAAATCGAGTACAACCAGCCTGTAGCATAATTATGCCCTAATCACCACCTGCTGGAATATAGGGGAGGGAAAAGGGCAGCAAAAGAAACAGAGATTTCTGCTGTTCTGCTGATGAAACATCCTTCTTGCTCTCATTGATTCAGTTAATAATCAACCTGCAGTATGTAAGCATGATGTCATACTGTTTCCATTGTAAATACATCATCCAGGTTACAGTGTCTGATGACCTTTGACTCTCCAGTCTGCAAACAAACCAAGAAATCTGACAAAGGTATTTACACAATGAATGGAAAGACAGACAATCACAGCAATCTGGCTGCGTAAATTATGTCCTACTTATCACCACTATCAATGAGATAATATAAGGCAAAAAGCAATTTACATGTCAGTTTAAATCTTCAAATACTGTCTTAATAAGGTTTAAATGTAATATTATTAACTCTTATTAAATAAAATTATTACTACAACACACAGAAAGCAGCTGATGAGGAAAACTTACAGAAGGAAGAAAGATGAGTCAAAAATAAGAGGAGGGCTCGAAAGACAGCAAGAAATCAATCAGTCAATCAATCAGTTAAACAAAAGATGAAGTTACATATTGTCAATACTGATTCTCCACAGAGCTAACATCTACTTGAACTTTCTGTGCCTGAAAATAAACAAACAAAAAAATTCAAAACAATGCAGCCACATTATGTTACCCAAAACGTTTCTCTGTTGTATCTCAGGCTGGGCAGCAAATTAGCATAGTATGCTTACTGAACACAGTGCACAACAATGTAGGTGTCATGACATCAAACTGAAACTTAATTGCAAAAATGATACATTTCAATACAAGTCACTAGAGAATTGATTTTTGGTAAAGTATTCAGCTTAGAACTGTGCCACATGGACAAAACATTTAATCTTGATTTTTCAAACTTATCACAATATATGATTTTGATTTAGATTTATTTATTATTCACTACAACTCCTAACTAGCTCCTACATTCAACTGTCGCGCCAAACAAAATCGCGATTCTATGATTTGGATATTTTTTTGCATGGATTTAAAATATAAACCCAAATTAAATTCAAGATTAACTGCCCGGTCCTAACTCAGCTTTGTCGATTTTTGTTTTTTCAAAGTCTCTTTATTATGAGACTCTGAAAAAGAGTCTCATAAACATGATCTCTGTTTGGAAAAGCTGCAGCTCTGATTGGGGAACTTTTGATTTGAAAAAGAGGATACTAGTGTTGTCACGATACCAAAATTATGACTTAGATACGATACCTGCCTAAAATATCTCGATACCGATACTGAAACGATACCATAGCGAAAATTTAAAATATAAGGAAAAGTAATGGAATAATAGAGGACAGAACATGGAACGATAAATAAAAAAAAAATTAAAGAATACCGGGTTTTAGGGAGTCCCATTCGCCACTGGTGTTGTTGCATTTGCTTGCTAGTTATTGCTAATGCAGACATGATATGTTATCTATCACATTCACTAACCTGTCGCTCTTTGAATTCTTTGAGCAAGTCTTCATGTCTGTCGGCAAAATGCTTAGCCAAGTTGGTCGTGTTGGCTTCCTTCGTCTGTATAGGTTTGTAGCATCTTTTACAGATGGACTTAGTGATGTCCCTGGGCTTGCCCTCACTGTCGGCAAAGTAAGCAAAATAATGCCATATTTCACTGCGAGCGTCAGCTTTAGCTACAAGCTTTGGACAGTTGACAAGAGCACTTGTACTTGCTGCCATCTCTCGTGGTTATCGTGCTGAAAGATGCAGCGTGCATATGAGGGGAAAAAAAAACTTGTGCTGCTTGCTGCGCTCCTAGGCCACAAGAGTGACAAAGAAGAGAGAGCGCATGCGCCGTGCACACACATACACACACACACACGCGCACGTGTGCTGCCCCAGAGGGACTCAGGGAGCAAAGAAAGAGAGGAGAGTGCAAAAAACATATGTACACACATACACAGCTTCAATGTTGCACAAATGCAACTCAATATGGCTCTTATTAAAACACTGTCTTTCTTAAAGTATCGATACTTTTAAAATTGAGTATTGTATCGTTTTGCGGTACTTTTCTAGTATCGATACACCGTGCAACACTGGAGAATACTGTCACAACAATTTGAAGACAATCAGGAGCCAAAATGTTCTTCATTGAAAAGGTTAAAGCACAATTATTCCTATGGTTTGTTCAGAGAACAGGCAAGCAATTTACAACACATTGTAACACTGGCCTTCACGTGACTCAGCTGACTGGTGTTTAAAATAGTTTTCTCTAGGGCTGGGATGACATGCTTATCTCCTGATACTGATATTATCACGATACTAAAAGTAGTGTGATTTAATATTAGGATTTAATGTGATTTTGCTTTTTGAATTATCCTCTAGTTTGTGGTTATGAAGTTTCATGAGGCACGTTATCCAAGAGGTCACTATAGGTAATTTTATATGGTGACAAAGTTTCAAAAAATGGTCTCATTATACTTAAATGGTTACTGTGGGGGCTAATATCATCACACATGAATCAAATGTGGCTCACTGAATCCACAAGAATCTCAGCTTTCCAGTCAAACTGGAAAGCTGGAAAGGTCAAACCCTCAAATCCTCTGTTTTCTGCCCGGACAGATGAAGTTTCCCTTGTTAGCTATGCCACAACGCTATCGCCTCACCCAGTAAATTTGACTCATGCAAAAATACTGACTAATACTAATACTAATAAGACTCTCTGGATAAATTAAACAAGGAGTAATAACAAACATGTTAAATAAGTCAAACCTTGCCTTTGTAAAGTTTAGTTTTGCTGGCTGGCTAACTACAGCAGCTTCTGTCTCCTAAGTACCAGGGTGAGGTTTATGCATTAGCAGGGCTGCTGCTAAGCTTTTGGAGGCCCTAAGCTAAACTGACCATTGTACATACAGGCTATTCACATTAACTTACAAATGACGATGTTTAGGATGCTGCAGTCTCTTGTATCAGTGTCTCATCCACAACGACAGAATACTTTTTATCACAAATCTTTTGTAGCCCAGAGGAGATATGCTGCTCAAAAGTGTTAGAACATAATATATTATTTAAAAATAACAATTTAACAATATGTTAAATTATTATTTGTTTTAAAAATGTAAATTACTTATCAAACAGACCTAACTATTCAACTACCAATGAATGAGCAGTAGTATGCATGTGATAACATAGATTGAAAAATGAGCCAAAGTGATACCTCTTCTCTGAATAGACAAGCTAAGCCAGTGTGCTGCTGTTAGCCAGTGAAAATAGCGCGGAGTGGCAACTCTTCGCTTTGTTACACAATCTATGTCAGTGTGCTGCTGTAGCTGGAAAGTTTCTTTGCCTTTTGGACTGGTACGGTGCCGGTGCAGTTGTTGTAATGTTTTTTCTTGGTGGTGCAGGTGCAGGTGAAACCACTGGAGGGGTTGTGCCACCCAGATTTGCTTCCCTCCATGTGATTTTCCCCAGACATACGTCCATATTCCACACAAAAACAGCATTTCATTCAAATTATGTCAAATTTGGCGATATCCCACGTTAAAAATAGATTCTGTTTTATTTGGCTAATTCCGCGATTCCGTCCATGATTCTGTGATCGTGGAAATTATAGAGCCCTACCACTGTTATAAAAACATAGCAGCGCAACTTGGTGGGCGTTATCCTAGTAATTTCCCTGCGTGTGTTTGTGTGTGTGTGTGTGTGTGTGTGTGTGTGTGTGAGCATGTGAACAGGTTGAAATGCGATGTCTCACGCCCAATACGTGAGACTTGAGAGCCCTGCCTCAGTCAACAAAACATAATAATAATAATAATAATAATAATAATAAGATAATAATAATAATAATTAATAAGGCTAGCAAGCTATTAAGGCAATAGCACCTGGCGCGGTGCACCAGAGGCGGAGCAGCAAACTCTGATGGAAAAAAAGACATGCACTTGAAGACTGTACTATTTCAGGGAAGGGGTGTGTGTGTGTGTGTGTGTGTGTGTGTGTGTGTGTGTGTAATTTTTGGGGGCCCCTGCAGGTCCTCGGGGCCCTACGCGCTGTGCATAGTCTGCATATAGGGAGCGGTGGCCCTGTGCATTAGATTATATACTGCAGCCACAAGCGGAAATTAAAGCACTCCATATGCTGGTACTGATACTTTACTTGAATATTTCCATTTAAAGCCTGTGTGGGTTTTCCTTCATAATTTGACACATCACCATTACACACAGGGGGTGCGATCCAAACTAACTGCTCCTGGAGACGAATCAAACAACCAATCAAAAAAGCAGAGGGCCTGGCTTACAGGATCCACAAAAACCCTGTTAATTTTCACCAGGTGAAAAACAAAAGGATCAGGGAGGTTCCAAAGAGCCATAGAAAGATTAGTTAACCCTATAAAGCCTGAACTATGAAAGAATTGGCAGAAAAATCCAATTTTTTTTTAAACTGAACCCTTTATTTAGTCCTATAAGAATATATATATATATACAGTACAGGCCAAAAGTTTGGACACACCTTCTCATTCAATGCATTTTCTTTATTTTCATGACTATTTACATTGTAGATTCTCACTGAAGGAATCAAAACTATGAATGAACACATGTGGAGTTATGTACTTAACAAAAAAAGGTGAAATAACTGAAAACATGTTTTATATTCTAGTTTCTTCAAAATAGCCACCCTTTGCTCGGATTACTGCTTTGCACACTCTTGGTATTCTCTCGATGAGCTTCAAGAGGTAGTCACCTGAAAAGGTTTTCACTTCACAGGTGTGCCTTATCAGGGTTAATTAGTGGAATTTCTTGCTTTATCAATGGGGTTGGGACCATCAGTTGTGTTGTGCAGAAGTCAGGTTACTACACAGCCGACAGCCCTATTAGACAACTGTTAAAATTCATATTATGGCAAGAACCAGGAGTTCCCAGAGGTGTTTAGCACTTGTTGGCCCCTTTGCCTTCACTCTGCGGTCCAGCTCACCCCAAACCATCTGGATTGGGTTCAGGTCCGGTGACTGTGGAGGCCAGGTCATCTGCCGCAGCACTCCATCACTCTCCTTCTTGGTCACATAGCCCTTACACAGCCTGGAGGTGTGTTTGGGGTCATTGTCCTGTTGAGAAATAAATGATGGTCCAACTAAGGACAAACCGGATGGGATGGCATGTCGCTGCAGGATGCTGTGGTAGCCATGCTGGTTCAGTGTGCCTTCAATTTTGAATAAATCCCCAACAGTGTCACCAGCATAACACCCCCACACCATCACACCTCCTCTTCCATGCTTCACAGTGGGAACCAGGCATGTGGAATCCATCCGTTCACCTTTTCTGCGTCTCACAAAGACACGGCGGTTGGAACCAAAGATCTCAAATTTGGACTCATCAGACCAAAGCACAGATTTCCACTGGTCTAATGTCCATTCCTTGTGTTTCTTGGCCCAAACAAATCTCTTCTGCTTGTTGCCTCTCCTTAGCAGTGGTTTCCTAGCAGCTATTTGACCATGAAGGCCTGATTGGCACAGTCTCCTCTTAACAGTTGTTCTAGAGATGGGTCTGCTGCTAGAACTCTGTGTGGCATTTATCTGGTCTCTGATCTGAGCTGCTGTTAACTTGCCATTTCTGAGGCTGGTGACTCGGATGAACTTGTCCTCAGAAGCAGAGGTGACTCTTGGTCTTCCTTTCCTGGGTCGGTCCTCATGTGTGCCAGTTTCGTTGTAGCGCTTGATGGTTTTTGCGACTCCACTTGGGGACACATTTAAAGTTTTTGCAATTTTCCGAACTGACTGACCTTCATTTCTTAAAGTAATGATGGCCACTCGTTTTTCTTTAGTTAGCTGATTGGTTCTTGCCATAATATGAATTTTAACAGTTGTCCAATAGGGCTGTCGGCTGTGTAGTAACCTGACTTCTGCACAACACAACTGATGGTCCCAACCCCATTGATAAAGCAAGAAATTCCACTAATTAACCCTGATAAGGCACACCTGTGAAGTGAAAACCATTTCAGGTGACTACCTCTTGAAGCTCATGGAGAGAATGCCAAGAGTGTGCAAAGCAGTAATCAGAGCAAAGGGTGGCTATTTTGAAGAAACTAGAATATAAAACATGTTTTCAGTTATTTCACCTCTTTTTGTTAAGTACATAACTCCACATGTGTTCATTCATAGTTTTGATTCCTTCAGTGAGAATCTACAATGTAAATAGTCATGAAAATAAAGAAAAAGCACTGAATGAGAAGGTGTGTCCAAACTTTTGGCCTGTACTGTGTATATATATATATATATATATATATATATATATATATATATATATACATATATATATTAGAGATGGGACCGATCCGATCCAGTATCGGTATCGGATGCCGATATTGACGTAATTCAGGTATCGGATATCGGCCCGACGTCACCGATCCTCTTCCCGATCCACAATCAGTTTTTGCTGTTAGCCTATATGAATAATGCAAATTCAAGCCCATAGCCAACACGGTTAAGCATACAAATACACTTCTACAGTTACTCAGCTTCCCCCTCCCTCCCCCCCCCCAGAATTCTACCAGTTACGCAAGTGACGCTAATCACGTGACATGACGCTATTTGAAGCTCATCATGACACGTTCGCCGCCAAATATGTCGCTAGTTTGGAGATACTTCAGTCTGGAGGAACCGAAAAGTGACACAGCAACGTGCAAAATATGTACAGCGAAGGTTTCGAGGGGTGGAAGTCATGTTGCCGCATACAATACTACAAATTTACATAAACATCTACGGAAGCACCATGTGAAAGAGCACGAGGAGTTTACCCAAGACAGCCAACGAGAGAAAGACAAACTGAAACAGCAGACGCTCACAGAAGCAATCCAGAAGCACAACAAATTTCCAGCAAACCACGCGAAGGCTAAAGCGATTACAGAGAAGCTAATCAATTTCATCGTGCTCGATGACCAGCCTCTCTCTGTGGTAGAAAATGTGGGATTTCGTGGCCTCATCGAGCACCTAGAGCCGAGGTATGTCCTGCCATCCAGAAAATATATATCGGAGACTGTTGTACCCGAGCTCTACAGCAGAGTGTCATCACGGTTGGCGGAGCAGCTAAAAGATGTTACATCCATGAGCTTCACATCGGATATTTGGACGTCAGACGTGAGCCCAATTTCCCTAATAAGTCTCACTGTGCACTGGGTGAATGCTCAAACATACCTTCTTCAAAGTGCGGTGCTCCAGGTGAAGAAGTGCAGGGGGTCGCACACCAGCAGCACAGTTAAAGCTTGCATCAAAGAAATGTTAGATGACTGGAAGATCCCGCTGACAAAAGTACATGTTATCCTGCGAGATAACGCGAGTAACATGAGGAAAGCGATGGACGAGATGGCAGTAGCTAGCTTGGGCTGTCTGGCGCATACTTTGCAACTCGTTGTGCAGGAAGGACTAATTTCACAACGAAGTGTCAGTGATGCGATAGCAAATGCGAGAAAAATAGTCGGACATTTTAAGCACTCGCAAGTGGCACAGTCTCGCCTGGAAGACATTCAAACTGAGCTGCAGGTTCCAAAAAAACGTCTGCACCAGGACGTTCAGACGAGATGGAATAGCTCGTTTTATATGATCCAAAGCCTCCTTGAACAGAAGCGGGCCCTCTGCGCCTATGCCGCTGATCACAACATGCCTGCAACGCTCTCAGCCACCGAGTGGGCACTGCTGGAAAAAACTGCGACAGTCCTGGACCCATTCGAAGAACTAACCAGGAACATCAGCTCAGCTACCTCGTCTGCAGCCGATGTAATCCCAGCGATCACAGTCTTAAAACGTCTGCTGGCTAGGGAGACCAGCACCGACAGCGGAATAAAAACAATGAAAAGTTCACTCCTGCAAGCTGTCATCAGACGATTCAACACCATCGAAAGTGTTCCCCTGTACTCGGTTGCCACTTTACTGGACGCACGATACAAAGACAGGTAAGACAGAGTGTCTAAAAAATTTTAGACTTTTCAGTAAAAGTTTATATTATTGCCTAATGTTAGCTAAGTTTTAATGTGAAATGTTGCACAATCAAATTGGCCTTTTGAATGCTAGCCGAAAGTGGAAAATATACAATCAATTTGCAATGGTGTAAGCACGCACGCTCGCACGCGCGCTTGTGTGTGTGTGTGTGTGTGTGTGTGTGTGTGTGTGTGTGTGCGTGCGTGCGTGCGTGCGTGCGGGAAGGGGGGACGTGGTAGAGAGACCATCTTAATTATATTTGCAATTTAGTCATAACTATATTCGAAACTATATTCGTACTCAGCCTGTTTTATTTTTGTGTCAGATACTTTACAGATGCAGACGCTACCAAGGCTGCCAAGGCTGCCCTGACAGAAGAGATTGGAAAGGTGGAGGGAACACTGCCCCAGTCATCCTCTGAAGGATCAGCAGCATCGGTGTCTGTGGCAACAGAGCCAGCAGAAAAGGTGGCTCGTATGGAAGCAACTGGGTCAAACACGAGCAGAACCAAGAGCAGCTTGATGACTCTGTATGATGACATTCTGGAGGAGCAAGATGAACCTGGATCAGGGGGTACTAACACAAGTGCAGGTGTTGCTCAGATGCAAACCTATTTAAAAGAGCAAACAATTCTTCGCTCTGACTGCCCTTTCAAGTACTGGGGAAACAATCACACTCGCTTTCCTGTCCTTGCTACCATTGCAGTGAAATTCCTCAGTGCTCCCTCCACCAGTATTGAAAGTGAAAGACTGTTTAGCACTGCCTCCAATATTGTGGATGAAAAGAGGAATCGGCTCACAGCCGAGAGAGCAGAAATGCTGATTTTCCTGAAAAAGAACTTGCCGATGTTTCCTAAGTGACATTTCCAAAAGCCCCAGCTCACTTCTGGTGTTCTCCTCCTCCTTGCTAACTATGTTAATCAGCGTCATTTTCACCACATTGTGTTGGACTTTAAACTAGATAACAAAACAAATCTGAAGAAACACATTCCACAAACTCTGGAGTAAAAAAATAAAAAATGTTAAGTTTTTGGAAATCCATTTAGTTGTTTAGTTTGTGTAGGAGAACTACTATAGCAGTTGTTGAATTTTTCTGGGAGTTTACTTGAAGCAATGCCAAAAATGGAATGTGTATTACGTAATGCAGGAATAATAAGGGGCAAAAAAAGAAAATTAAGGAGTTTTGCTTTTGCATTCTTGTTGTGATTTCCTTATTGTTGTTTACTGAAGTGTATACTACTGGATTGGATTACAATATAGAACTACTTAATTTGTTCTGTTTTGGGTCAGATGTAATTTAATATTAAGTAGCAAGCAGCCATGTACATTGCTGTTGTTGACTTATTTGTAGGTTGTTTTTCATGGTAGTGTAGATATGTATTTCTCTACACAGGTCTTACACTTTTATTTCAAATATTCAACTAAAAAAAATACATTAAGGAGTTGAAATGAATGTTTTTGCTTTTGACTTCATCTCTACTAATCTACTTAATAGTGGTTGATACTGCCATGCACTTGATTTGTTCAGATATTTCAAAGTTGCCAATGCCAGTTGCACTTGAGGCCTAACCTACAGTGGTTGATACTGCCAATGCACTTGATTTGTTCAGATATTTGAAGTTGCCAATGCCAATTGCACCTACAGCTTAAATAAATTGGTTTGGTTTGGAATAATGTTTTGTAAATTTTTTATCTTTTAATAAGAAGTGCTGTCTGTTTATTAGAGGTTCATGTAACCTTACAGATTGTAGTAATAATAATAAATATCACTGTTATTATTCAACAACAACAAAAAAACGGAGGTATCGGTATCGGCCGATATTCACATTCTCGTATCGGTATCGGTATCGGACCTGAAAAAAGTGGATCGGTGCATCTCTAATATATATGTATATATATATATATGTATATATATATATAAATTCAAAAAATATGTTATTACACGACCTTTCTGTTGTATGAAATATGATATGTACTTGAAGTGCCAATGGTATGGTCCAGAGTGAACAGGAGAAGTGTCCAAAGGTATACAACAGTATTTTGGTCAAGTCTTGATTAAACTGAAAATGAAAAATGGAATTGAAAATGTGTATCATATATGATACAAATGGCTTTATAGGGTTAATACATCAATAATTTAACACTCTGAATAGAACAATGTTTCACAGTGACTACTATTACTTTTCATGATATTCATTTACAAAATGCAGTACTGGATTATTTTTCCAGTATAGTATTGATGCATTTACTGAAGTCAATTTCAGTAGTTGAATTTCTTCCTCCAGCAAACTGGAGCAAGCTTTAATTTAGCCACACTAATATTTCATATATATTCAATATTTCAAAGGAGTTGGTTGTGTTTATCTATAAAACTCTGGTCCTTTACAGATAAAACACACCAAAAAGCTTCTTATATACAACACATACATTTACTTGAAATGAAGACTACAACTGCAGGGAGAAAGGGAGGGAGGCGCGCGCGCGCGCACACACACACACACACACACACACACACACACACACAGTTTACACTGCAGGAGAAAGGCTAGTGGAAGAGAGAGACAGAGAGAGAGAGAGAGAGAGAGAGAGAGAGAGAGAGAGATGAAAGAAAGAATGAAAGAGATGGAGAAAAAAAGAGAATATACTGTAGCGTTAGCATAAATTACAACATCATTGCTGAACCCCTGAACCCTAATCTTGTCTTTTTATTCAGTATAGTTTATTTATTATTTATTTTTTGTCTTCCGACCAAAAAATGTTAAAACTTCCTAAATTAGAACCGTAAAGAGGAAAAAACTTAACTTTTCTACCTGTTTTACATTTGGACTAAATCTGCCTGCTGCTTTTTCACTTCCGTTCACATCTGAACATCCAACAGCGTCTCAGAGCACAAACTCTGCCTAAAACCGACATGTTTTTATTAAATATTTTGTTACTTTATATTATTTAATTAAAATTCGTGAAAGCAAAACAAAATGGGCCAGCTTACCTTTTTTTGTCTCGGTCTCTGGTTTTCGTCGATGCTCCGCAGTGAAACAACAACCTGTAGCCGCTCCGTTCTCCTCCTCAGCATCTCTGTCTCCAGAGGCCCCGCCCCTGACTGTCGCACGGAAGGATACAATCATTCAGTTCATTAGGGCCCGAGCACTGGAACAATGCGAAGCCCTATTGTTATTTCCAATTGAGACTTGAGTAGATAAATAATATTTATAAAACAAAAGAAAAATCTGCGTCTTAAATGCAGTCACAGCATAACAGCATTACCAATAGTAGTAACAATAGCAAATAAGAGTAAAAATTAATACAATAATATAGTATATCACACAATAAAAATATCACCACTACAGTCATTATAATAATTTATTACACTTATTCTTGTAGTGACACCACAGGGCATAACAGCACCTTGAAATAGTATAAGCTCACTATAAAGTCACTACTGATGTTTCTTTTGATGTAAAATACATACACAAAAAATGCAAATGCCTTAATAACATTTTACTCACCAGAGATGGAGTATTAGTATTGTAGAAATAATATTATAGAAATATTATAAAGGTGCTATAGGACATATGAAATACAGTATAACTGAGTCACTGCAAAGTCAGACCAGAAACATGTAGCACTGATACTGGTAGATAACACGCAAAGACTGGAGGGGAAGGGGTGATTCCATAAGGCTAAATCAAGTCTGCCAGTTCCTGAATCCCAGTACCGGGCGTCAGGTTCTGCCACTTGGTCTCATGGTTTCACACTAACCCTGAACCTCCGTCGGAGCGGGTTGTTCCCCAGGTTTAGGTTTTTTCTTCTGTTGTTTAAATTGTTCATATTTCTATTTTGTTTTTCTATATTCCTTTTTGGAATGTTTATATTGCTTTTGCTATTTATTATCTGTTTATACTGTTTATAATGTAAATTATGCTTCATATCTTGCTATCCACTTTGCTGCTGTAACGCGTGAAATTTCCCCACCGTGGGACTAATAAAGGAATATCTTATCTTATCTTATCTTATCTTATACCGATACTGATATTGATATTGATATAAATATTGATATCAATTTTACAGAGATACCACAGGAGATAAAAAATAACACAATGTGCCATACAGTACAAATGTAACACTGAGCACTACAGGCACACCAAAGCCCCCAGTTTTACAGAGAGAGAGATACCATAGAAAGTAATTACCATGGAGTAGGATGAAGTGATTGTTGAGAACCACAGAAAAACGTCCACAGAATTATCCCATATTATATCCCATATTATTGGAATACTGTAGACTATGGTGGAAGATCACCACAAACTCACAGTTGATTCCTACAGGTCCACTGTTATGTTCCTATAGAAATATTATATTATAGGGTTATTCTGCATATGTTTTATTAATGGACAAGCATCTATCCTAAACCTACCAGTTATTCACTAAACTATCATGTTATTTAATAGATTTTGCACATCTGACAGACCTGAAACCCATCACAAGAAAACACCTCAAAGGTTACATGAGAGATTTAATGGAGGCGTAACTCACCTTCTTTGTTTTTCCAACTTTTAAAGACATAATTTCACACAACATGCACTTCTTTAGTGTGCATATTAAAATGATGTTAATGCAAACTAACTCAACCAATCAATCATTCAATCAATCAATCAATCAGTCTATCAATCAATACATGTAGTCTTTTCAGGAAATTACCTTTAAATTAAAGAAACTCTCTATGACATTTCAGTGTCTGACAGAGTTTATGCAATGATCAGAAGATGCTACAGATTTGAGGACATGTGGCACTGACTGTCTGACTTTGTGTCATTTGATGCAGGTGTTAAACATTTTGAGTATCACAGGTTCTTTTGCACAAGTGTTTTTGTGATAAATTGATTTCCTGTTTTGGGAACTGCATTCAGAGTTGTGAGAATGAGGTTGGAGTCTAGGAAATGCATCTAAGCATTTTAGAAAAACTAGTGATCTCTGGTAGTTGCAGCACAAGAACGCTACAGCGGTAAGAGCATAAATACATAATAAATACAAGGAAGTCAAGAATCACCTCTCCATATGATTTTAAATAATGTATTACTGAAGGAACAAATGAGCCATGATAAACCCTAAATGTTAGTATAATCACTTTATTTAGAGTTTCAACTTTTACTTTCAATTTTATAAACAGTCTTAGTTTAGTAAAACTCATGAATGTCAGAAGCTTAGACTGAGGATCATATGATGATTGGTTCAAAGTAACAGAGATGTTGGTGCTGTAGCGCCGCCATCTGGCAGCAATATGTCACAGCAGCTGGAGTGTTTTTGGCTTCTTGGTCCCATGGACATGGAGAGAGATGGTGTAGCTTTAAACTTAAAGCGCCAGGCGTATTTTTTATGTTCCACTTCAGTCTGTTGCTTCATGAGTACATCGTCAGCTGAAGCCACTTAGAAACAGAGAGAAATAAGGTTACCACACATTTATTTCACACACACTATTTTTCATACACTGTGAAGGCAGCACCCATGTCAGCAGCGGCTGCATTGGCTCATGGCATCTACCTTGCTGCCATCGGACTTCTAAATAAAACAATACACCACTGACAGTGTCTGTCATTTCTTTTGTCCATAACTAGGCAGCTGCTATGGAAATATGCAATAATTATTTATCTCATGTATGTGCAATAACAACATAAGTGTGCATTAACTCGCCCCACTCAGTGTGCAATAATTCTCCCCCTTTACACCCGTGTAATGACCAAGAACTATTCACTTATTTATTTATTTATGCAGTTGTTATAAATATTTATGATTCTTAGACGTCTTTACCTCAATTACATTGTTTATTCTGTTTTGTTTGTTTGTTCATTATCTGTGTTTTTATGGAGCCAGGTTCGTAATGTCGTTCTGCTCTGCATCTCTGATGTCTTTGCTGAATGACAATAGAAGGAATCTTGAATCTCAAGATTCAAGATTCAAGATTTTTATTTGTCACATGCATGAATGTACTTGCACAGCAGCAGTGAAATGTGGTGGCAACTACTCAGCACTGTGCAATAAAATAAGATAAATTTAAAGATAAAAATATAGATAAAAACAATTTTAAAATAAAGATAAGATAGAAAGTATATATACACTCATAAATACAGTATAAACATTAAGTATAAACAGTAAGTGTAATTACTGAAAAAATAGGAAAATGAATGGAATGAATGGCATATTCATAGGCGGACTGGGATATTTACAGGATCGCATTTTTATAGGTGGAATGGCATATTTACTGGCGGAATGGCATACAGTTTTATGATCCCTTGGTACACACAGGAAAAACAAATGTGCCAACTTGAACCAAAAGTGATTTCAGAGATGGGTCTTTCTTTCAGCTAAGTACCCCCTGACCAGTGCAAAAAAAAAAAAAAAAAAAAAAAAAAAAAAAGGGAGAGAAAAAGTTTATGTAATTTGGTCCAGCCGAGCTCCATCACAGTATGATCAGGGAGAAAGAGAGGGAGAAAGAGTATCACTGCTACTCTTCAACAACTAAGGCCAAACAAAAAAAAACTTTGGGTTCCAGTTCCTTGTCATTTAAGGGCATGGAATGGATAGGTAGGGAATTTATTTTATTTTATTTTTTATTTTATTTAGCATTTTAAGGATGGGTAGGAGGGATTTATTTTATTTTATTTATTCATGGGAAGGATGGGTAGGTATGGATTTTATTTTATTTTATTCTTTTTTTATTTTCAGAAGCGATGCATGGGTTGCTTTTTAAATATAATTAATTCAATATTTGCATAAGTTACCACCTTTTTAACGGACGGAGCAGCGTTATTTAGTGCTGGGTATTGATTCAAATTTCAAGAATCTATTTGATTCCGATTCACAAGATTCAGAATCGATTATCACGATTCGATCCAATTCGATTCAGTGCGATATTATATTCGGTCCGATATTGCCGATCCGATTCGATCCAATATTGATTTGGTTAGTTTTATTAAAAAACATTTTGAGCTGTTACTGAATTACATGCCTGTCTAGTTATGCAACACATTGATACTGGTATTATATTGTGTCATTTGACAACAAATTAATATAGGTATTGATAATTAAAATGGCTGTAAGACTGGTAAAAATGGCTAAGACCACCTTTTGTAGCCCAGAGGAGATATGTTGCTCAAACACTTGGTATGTTGTGTTAGAATATGTTTATGAGTTGTAGAACATAATAAATTATCTTGAAGGAGTAGATGTTTACCAGTAAGCGTGACTCAAATAATTTAACAATATGTTAAATTATTATTTGTTTTAAAAATGTAAATTACTTATCAAACAGACCTAACTATTCAACTACCAAAGAATGAGCAGTAGTATGCATGTGGTAACATAGATAAGTCAAAAAAAATAAGCCAAAGTGATACTGCTTCTCTGAATAGACAAGCTAAACCAGTGTGCTGCTGTATCCTGGAAAGTTTCTTTGCCTTTTGGACTGGTACTGTGCCGGTGCAGTTGTAATTTTTTTCTTGGTGGTGCAGGTGCAGGTGAAACAACTGGAGGGGTTGTGCCACCCAGATTTGCTTCCCTCCATGTAATTTTCCCTAGACAAACGTTCATATTCCACACAAAAACAGCATATATATATACACTACTCACAAAAAGTTAGGGATATTCGGCTTTCGGGTGAAATTTCAGGATGAACCTAAAATGCATTATAACCTTTACAGGTGAACTTAATGTGACCTTCTGTAAACTTTTGAATGCACATGTCCAACTGTTCAATGTTTCAGTACTTTTTGCACAAGTTGCTGTTCTCTAACAAGGAGTTTAACGGCAAAATTCACATCAGGTGTTTGATGCTCCAGCTTATCGAGGTCGTATCATTAGGGAACGGCTGCTGGAGACTGGGGTACCTCAAATGGAGTGGCCTGCACTTTCTCAGACCTGAATCCCATAGAAAACCTATGGGATCAGCTGAGTCGGCGTGTAGAGGCTCGGAGCTCTGTACCCCAGAACCTCAATGTCCTGAGGGCCGCCCTTCAAGAAGAGTGGGATGCCATGCCTCAGCAGACAATAACTCAACTTGTGAACAGCATGAGACGTCGTTGTCAAGCTGTAATTGATGCTCAAGGGCACATGACAAGTTATTGACACTGAAATTTTTTGTTGTGGTATATCCACCACTGTTGTTGGCTTTTGTTTCAAGAAATTGTTTGAGATGAGGAAATCACCAGTGCATGCTTCTACTTAAATGCCCTACTTTCATGATATAATATCACTGTAGCGTGAACTTTTTACATTTTCCATAAATTTCACCCAAAAGCCAAATATCCCACTGCCATAGAGCCAAGCTCCACGGTGGCGGCTGATCCCCCATCATGTTTGCCTGCTGCTCTTGTAAATCTACAATGGCACTGTTTCACCTCTTTCACTACATCTGCAAAGGTTTTCTCTTGTAGTCTGATTATTTTTACTGGTGGTTTACGAGGACAAATCACACACACCGTGCGGAAATCCATTCTTTCCAGCCAGTGCTGTCGGTGGCGCGTGATTCTATGAAGCTATTTTCCGAAGTTACGCGAGAACATCACAAATAAGGCGAGTGTAACATATATCAAAATAAAAGCCCTGCTTAACTTTTGACCAATGCCAACAAGGTCCCACTCGTTCGCATAGTTTATTTTATTTTTTTAATTTTATTTTTACACAGAGGCCAATAAAATAACCTGACTCGGGGGTTAAATGGGACACTCGGTCGGGAACCGGAACCCAGAATTTTTTTTGTCTGGCCTAATCCATTTTCTGGATTTTTTGTTTGTTTGTTTGTTTTGTCTCTGCTTCCCAGTCACAGTGAACAGACATCCTCATTCAACGACCATGGCAGGAAACCCAGAGGGAATACTAAACATAAAATGTGCTTTACATTTTTTATTGAACTTTTTATAACATGGGCTAATTATTTTCGGAATTATGCATGATTCATTTTTTTTTTTTTTTTTTTTAATCTCACGTACACCCTGCAGTACTCCACCGTACCAATGGGTACAGTACCACCATACCCCCATTTGATGGTGGGTTTAATTTAAATGATTAAAAGATGTCTCTAAAAAATAGTTCTTAGGAACCAGCCAGAGGTGGAGGTAACTAATTACATTTGCTCATTTTACTGTAATTAAGTATCTTTTTAGGGCCCGAGCTCTCCAGAGGAGAGAGGGCCCTATTGTTCTTGTACTGTTTTTCTTCTCCATCTCTATTATTATTACGTCTCTTTAACGCTTAATTTGACCCCCTAAACATGCTCAAAAACTCACCAAATTTGGCACACACCCCCAGGTCTGGCGAAAAATTTGATAAAATGGAAAAACAGACCCCCTAAGTGCAAAGATGGGCTCGCTAGCGCCATCTAGGCACGTAAATGCAGCCGCTGCGGCCCACAGGAATGTGATAGAAAGACCAAACCAACGCCGAAATGTAGATCTCATCAAGGCCGACATTTTTTGTGCTCAAAAGTCTGACCTACAAAGATTTGAACAAGTTTGTGGGAGCTGTGAATTATTTTCACAACTGCCAGTACTCATGTCAATCACACCTTGACAAATTCAAAATAAAAGCCCAAAACTATTTCAAAATAAAAGCACCAACAAATACCCTTACAAATGGACAAAATGTATGAATTGTCTGCACTTCAATGACACGGACCCCGTCCCCGACCGGCACAGTGCGAGGGCCCGTCCGACGCTGCTTGCAGCTTTAATTGTGTACTTGTACTTTTGTGAATATTTTTTAAAGTCAGTAATTTGCCTTTAACATCAGTCCATTTCTGTTTGGCTATTGTCCTTCACTATATCTTAATCAGATCCATTACATAGAACAAAGAATCAATGACAGGTTGTGGAACCTTTCACAATAAAAGCTCAGTCAGCAAAGATAAGAAGAGGAACCTGTTTCTGCTTTGTTGGCTCTACGTTTTGTCATTTCCAAATTTCACAATAAAAGCTGCACCATGAAAAATTGCGACCATATAGACTCAAATGGGAAAAATGTGGAATAAGTGAGAAAGAAAGGGGAAAAAACAGTGAGTTGGCCTGACAATGAGAACCTTGTAGACTCATCCACCATAAATTATGTGTGTATTCCACATTTGTCAGGTGAGTCTACAGGGTCCTCGCTTCAAGAAACCATTGGCAGCTTTGCAGAATATAACCTTTAAAAGAGAGGGTGAGCAACAGAGATGGATGGACAGGAGAGAGAGAGCAGAGCTTTTACCTCCTTGATGTCCAGGTTGATGAGACCACTGTTGTCCTTATCCAGAGTCTTAAAGGCTCCTGCAGACACACACACACACACACACACACACACACACACACACACACCTTATTAAGTAAGACATTATATGGAACATGATATCACACATAAAAACGTTACAGGAGTACTTCACCCATAATGCATCGTTTTGCAACAGGTTTTCATCACAAGCTTCCATGGGAAACTCCAAAAACAAAAACAGCAGCCATCTTGGATCCAATCTAATTTGATCCAATCAAATCGGTGGCCTCTGATTGGCCTGGCCTGTCTCTCTGACTTAAAAGAAAAAAAGGTCAGACTGGACCGAACCTGCCTGACAGCTGATTGGCCTGGCCGGCGACCTGTCTTAAAAAAAAAAAAAAAAAAAAAAAAAAAGACAGGCTGGCCACCAGGCCAGTGGCAGGCCGACGCTTCAGGAAATCTCCCGGGAGAACCAGGAGATTTCCCAGAACCGGGAAACCGGGAAACACTTTTAAAGGCTTACAGTGCAGCAACAAAAGATGGTACAGACATGGGGTCAACATTTTTGGAAAGCTCTTCACCTCTACTATCATGCCCGATGGCAAACCAATAGGGGGCACCACTGACTAGTGTCAAAACATGGAAAAAACATGATTTCACTATCTTAAGAAAAAAATAAATAAAATCTGACCAAACAGGCGTTCTTCCCACACCCAAAAACTTTGATTAAGATTGCAAAATTAGTGATCACAACTTCATATAATAGACAAAACATGTTAGAACTACAAAACCTATGGCGCAGGACACCTCTGTGTGTTGCATCTCTGCACAAATTGTAGTTCTGGTACCCCTCTTCTGGGTTAGGATGAAACTTGTTAAATTAGGTTTAAAAAACATACATACGGTAGTTTCTCAACAGCAAAACTATAACCTTAACATGTAGCCTATGTTTATATCACGGATAAAGATGTGTTATGAAAAAAAAATCTATATATACATCTTTAGTGCTATTTTTGACATGTTTCCACGGTTTTTCCACCCGCTCTGTTTCGCTGACTGAAAGGGTTGTGTTCAATGGCGTAACATATCAGCATATTATCAACTTTCATGCATTTTATTAGACTTTATTGACTTTATTGATGAAAGTTGTCAAATCAGACACGTTGCTGATAAACACTAGGATTCTGGGTAATGTAGTGCTTCTCCGTGATACGATATCGCAAATAAAACGTGTTTTTTTTAAATAAAGTTGATATTATACGGGAATTGTGGACACATGCCATCGTTACACAACCTCACAGCTCGTAGTAAGTCTGCCTTGGATGGTTACAACGTTATGGCTAATAATCAGATCTTTTTTTCAGAATATTTGCACTTCCGGGATCTATGAACCACCACCCACGGCGTGACGTCTTTGAAGCCGAGAGCCTGGGAGTCATCAGGTTGCATGAAGTGCGTTGCCTTGGTAACGCCGGTGTTTTTCAGATTAAAATAAAATTTCATTCATTGATTTCAAAATTGCTTAAAATATGATATTTGTGGACTAGAAAAATATGAAAATGATGAAAAATGGTCAAAATTCAAGAAAACTTTCATGCACTTTATTGATGAATTTTAACAGTATAGCACCGTTTTATTCAATGTTGAAAACAAAAAAGCTGTTAAGACCTTTTAGTTATTAAGAAAATATGATAAGCTCAATATAACATAAGCTCTGACATTATAAACTATATATAACGTACAGGCCAAAAGTTTGGACACACCTTCTCATTCAATGCGTTTTCTTTATTTTCATGACTATTTACATTGTAGATTCTCACTGAAGGAATCAAAACTATGAATGAACACGTGGAGTTATGTACTTAACAAAAAAAGGTGAAATAACTGAAAACATGTTTTATATTCTAGTTTCTTCAAAATAGCCACCCTTTGCTCTGATTACTGCTTTGCACACTCTTGGCATTCTCTCG